>NW_027650355.1:0-100043 GCF_965287045.1 Carcharhinus amblyrhynchos
TTTCTGCCACTCTGTTTCCAGACTCCTGTTTCTCACCCTCTGTTTCCAGCCTCCTGTTTCTCGCCCTCTGTTTCCAGACTCCTGTTTCTGCCCCTCTGTTTCCGGACTCCTGTTTCTGCCCTCTGTTTCCAGACTCCTGTTTCTGCCCCTCTGTTTCCAGCCTCCTGTTTCTGCCCCTCTGTTTCCAGACTCCTGTTTCTCCCCCTCTGTTTGCAGACCCCTGTTTCTCCCCCTCTGTTTTCAGACTCCTGTTTCTGCCCCTCTGTTTCCAGACTCCTGTTTCTCCCCCTCTGTTTCCAGACTCCTGTTTCTCCCCCTCTGATTCCAGACTCCTGTTTCTCCCCCTCTGTTTCCAGACTCCTGTTTCTCTCACTCTGTTTCCAGACTCCTGTTTCTGCCCCTCTGTTACCAGACTCCTGTTTCTCACCCTCTGTTTCCAGTCTCCTCTTTCTGCCCCTCTGTTTCCAGCCTCCTGTTTCTGCCCCTCTGTTTCCAGTCTCCTGTTTCTGCCCCTCTGTTTCCAGACTCCTGTTTCACCCCCTCTGTTTCCAGACTCCTGTTTCTCCCCCTCTGTTTCCAGACTCCTGTTTCTGCCCCTCTGTTTCCAGACTTCTGTTTCTCACCCTGAGTTTCCATACTCCTGTTTCTCCCCCTCTGTTTCCAGCCTCCTGTTTCTCCCCTCTGTTTCCAGACTCCTATTTCTGCCCTCTGTTTCCAGACTCCTGTTTCTCACCATCTGTTTCCAGACTCCTATTTCTCCCCCTCTGTTTCCAGGCTCCTGTTTCTGCCCCTCTGTTTCCAGCCTCCTTTTTCTCCCCCTCTGTGTCCAGACTCCTGTTTCTCCTCCTCTGTTTACAGACTCCTGTTTCTCCCCCTCTGTTTCCAGACTCCTGTTTCTCCCCCTGTGTTTCCAGACTCCTGTTTTTCCCCCTCTGTTTCCAGACTCCTTTTTCTCCCCCTCTGTTTCCAGTCTCCTGTTTCTCCATCTCTGTTTCCAGACTCCTGTTTCTCACCCTCTGTTTCCAGGCTCCTGTTTCTCCCCCTCTGTTTCGAGCATCCTGTTTCTGCCCCTCTGTTTCCCGCCTCCTGTTTCTGCCCTCTGTTTCCAGCCTCCTGTTTCTGCCCCTCTGTTTCCAAACTCCTGTTTCTCCCCCTCTGTTTCCAGACTCCTGTTTCTCCTCCTCTGTTTACAGGCTCCTATTTCTCCCCCTCTGTTTTCAGACTCCTGATTCTCACCCTCTGTTTCCAGCCTACTGTTTCTCCCCCTCTGTTTCCACACTCCTGTTTCTGCCCCACTGTTTCCAGACTCCTGTTTCTCACCCTCTGTTTCCAGACTCCTGTTTCTGCCCCTCTGTTTCCAGACTCCTGTTTCTGCCCCTCTGCTCCAGACTCCGGTTTCTGCCCCTCTGATTCCAGACTCCTGTTTCTCACCCTCTGTTTCCAGCCTCCTGTTTGTCGCCCTCTGTTTCCAGACTCCTGTTTCTGCCCCCCTGTTTCCAGACTCCTGTTTCTGCCCCTCTGTTTCCAGCCTCCTGTTTCTGCCCCTCTGTTTCCAGACTCCGCTTTCTCCCCCTCTTTTTGCAGACCCCTGTTTCTCCCCCTCTGTTTTCAGACTGCTGTTTCTGCCCCTCTGTTTCCAGACACCTGTTTATCCCCCTCTGTTTCCAGACTCCTGTTTCTCCCCCTCTGTTTCCAGACTCCTGTTTCTCCCCCTCTGTTTCCAGACTCCTGTTTCTCCCCCTCTGTTTACAGACTCCTGTTTCTCACCCTCTGTTTTCTGTCTCCTATTTCTGCCCCTCTGTTTCCAGCCTCCTGTTTCTGCCCCTCTGTTTCCAGTCTCCTGTTTCTCTCCCTCTGTTCCAGACTCCTGTTTCTCCCCCTCTGTTTCCAGACTCTTGTTTCTGCCCCTCTGTTTCCAGACTTCTGTTTCTCACCCTGTGTTTCCAGACTCCTGTTTCTCCCCCTCTGTTTCCAGCCTCCTGTTTCTCCCCCTCTGTTTCCAGACTCCTATTTCTGTCCCTCTTTTCCAGACTCCTGTTTCTCCCCCTCTGTTTCCAGACTCCTGTTTCTGCCCCTCTGTTTCCAGCCTCCTGTTTCTCCCCCTCTGTTTCCACACTCCTGTTTCTGCCCCTCTGTTTCCAGACACTTGTTTCTCCCCCTCTGTTTCCAGACTCCTGTTTCTGCCCCTCTGTTTCCAGACTCCTGTTTCTGTCACTCTGTTTCCAGACTCCTGTTTCTCACCGTCTGTTTCCAGACTCCTGTTTCTCCTCCTCTGTTTTCAGACTCCTGTTTCTGCCCCTCTGCTTCGAGCCTCCTGATTCTGCCCCTCTGTTTCCAGCCTCATCTTTCTCACCCTCTGTTTCCTGACTCCTGTTTCAGCCCCTCTATTTCCAGCCTCCTGTTTCTGCCCGTCTGTTTCCAGCCTCCTGTTTCTTCCCCTCTGTTTCCAGACTCCTGTTTCTGCCCCTCTGTTTCCAGACTCCTGTTTCTGCCCCTCTGTTTCGAGCCTCCTGATTCTGCCCCTCTGTTTCCAGCCTCCTCTTTCTCACCCTCTGTTTCCTGACTCCTGTTTCTCCCCCTCTGTTTCCAGGCTCCTGTTTCTGTCCTTCTGTTTCCAGCCTCCTGTTTCTCCCCCTCTGTTTCCAGACTCCTGTTTCTGCCCCTCTGCTTCCAGACTCCTGTTTCTCCCCCTCTGTTTCCAGACTCCTGTTTCTGCCCCTCTGTTTCCAGCCTCCTGTTTCTCCCCCTCTGTTTCCAGACTCCTGTTTCTCCTCCTCTGTTTCCAGCATCCTTTTTCTGCCCCTCTGTTTCCAGCCTCCTGTTTCTCCCCCTCTGTTTCCAGACTCCTGTTTCTCCTCCTCTGTTTTCAGACTCCTGTTTCTGCCCCTCTGTTTCCAGACTCCAGTTTCCACACCTCTGTTTCCAGACTCCTGTTTCTCACCCTCTGTTTCCAGGCTCCTGTTTCTGCCCCACTGTTTCCGGACTCCTCTTTCTGCCCCTCTGTTTCCAGCCTCCTGTTTCTCCCCCTCTGTTTCCAGACTCCTGTTTCTCCCCCTCTGTTTCCAGACTCCTGTTTCTGCCCCTCTGTTTCCAGCCTCCTGTTTCTCCCCCTCTGTTTCCACACTCCTGTTTCTGCCCCTCTGTTTCCAGACTCTTGTTTCTCCCCCTCTATTTCCAGCCTCCTGTTTCTCCCCCTCTGTTTCCAGCCTCCTGTTTCTGCCCCTCTGTTTCCAGCCTCCTGTTTCTCCCCCTTTGTTTCCAGACTCCTGTTTCTCCTCCTCTGGTTCCAGAATCCTGTTTCTCCCCATCTGTTTCCAGACTCCTGTTTCTCCCCCTCTGTATCCAGACTCCTGTTTCTCCCCGTCTGTTTCCAGACTTCTGTTTCTCCCCCTCTGTTTCCAGTCTCCTGTTTCTCCACCTCTGTTTCCAGACTCCTGTTTCTCACCCTCTGTTTCCAGGCTCCTGTTTCTCCCCCTCTGTTTCGAGCCTCCTGTTTCTGCCCCTCTATTTCCAGCCTCCTGTTTCTCCCCCACAGTTTCCAAACTCATGTTTCTGCCACTCTGTTTCCAGACTCCTGTTTCTGCCCCTCTGTTTCCAGACTCCTGTTTCTGCCCCTCTGTTTCCAGCCTCCTGTTTCTACCCCTCTGTTTCCACACTCCTGTTTCTGCCCCTCTGTTTCCAGACTCCTGTTTCTCATCGTCTGTTTCCAGACTCCTGTTTCTCCTCCTCTGTTTTCAGACTCCTGTTTCTGCCCCTCTGTTTCGAGCCTCCTGATTCTGCCCCTCTGTTTCCAGCCTCATCTTTCTCCCCCTCTGTTTCCAGACTCCTGTTTCTCCCCCTCTGCTTCCAGGCTCCTGTTTCTTCCCCTCTGTTTCCAGACTCCTATTTCTGCCCACTGTTTCCAGACACCTGTTTCTCACCATCTGTTTCCAGACTCCTGTTTCTCCCCCTCTGTTTCCAGACTCCTGTTTCTGCCCCTCTGTTTCCAGCCTCCTGTTTCTCCCCCTCTGTTTCCACACTCCTGTTTCTGCCCCTCTGTTTCCAGACTCTTGTTTCTCCCCCTCTGTTTCCAGCCTCCTGTTTCTCCCCCTCTGTTTCCAGACTCCTGTTACTCCTCCTCTGTTTCCAGACTCCTGTTTCTGCCCCTCTGTTTCCAGACTCCAGTTTCTGCCTCTCTGTTTGCAGCATCCTGTTTCTCCCCCTCTGTTTCCAGACTCCGATTTCTCCACCTCTGTTTCCAGACTCCTGTTTCTCCCCGTCTGTTCCAGACTCCTGTTTCTCCCCCTCTGTATCCAGACTCCTGTTTCATCCCCTCTGTTTCCAGACTCCTGTTTCTCCCCCACTGTTTCCAGACTCCTGTTTCTCCCCCTCTGTTTCCAGACTCCTGCTTCTCCACCTCTGTTTCCAGCCTCCTGTTTCTGCCCCTCTGTTTCGAGACTCCTGTTTCTGCCCCTCTGTTTCCAGCCTCCTGTTCTCCCCCTCTGTTTCCAGACTCCTGTTTCTCCAACTCTGTTTCCAGACTCCTGTTTTTTCCCCTCTGTTTCCAGTCTCCTGTTTCTGCCCCTCTGTTTCCAGACTCCTGTTTCTCACCCTCTGTTTCCAGACTCCTGTTTCTGCCCCTCTGTTTCCAGACTCCTGTTTCTGTCCCTCTGTTTCCAGACGCCTGTTTCTCCCCCTCTGTTTCCAGACTCCTGTTTCTCACCCTCTGTTTCCAGCCTCCTGTTTCTCACCCTCTGTTTCCAGCCTCCTGTTTCTCCCCCTCTGTTTCCACACTCCTGTTTCTGCCCCACAGATTCCAGACTCCTGTTTCTCACCCTCTGTTTCCAGACTCCTGTTTCTGCCCCTCTGTTTCCAGACTCCTGTTTCTGCCCCTCTGCTCCAGTCTCCGTTTTCTGCCCCTCTGATTCCAGACTCCTGTTTCTCACCCTCTGTTTCCAGCCTCCTGTTTCTCGCCCTCTGTTTCCAGACTCCTGTTTCTGCCCCTCTGTTTCCAGACTCCTGTTTCTGCCCCTCTGTTTCCAGCCTCCTGTTTCTGCCCATCTGTTTCCAGACTCCTGTTTCTCCCCCTCTGTTTGCAGACCCCTGTTTCTCCCCCTCTGTTTTCAGACTGCTGTTTCTGCCCCTCTGTTTCCAGACTCCTGTTTCTCCCCCTCTGTTTCCAGACTCCAGTTTCTCCCCCTCTGTTTCCAGACTCCTGTTTCTCCCCCACTGTTTCCAGACTCCTGTTTCTCCCCCTCTGTTTCCAGACTCCTGTCTCTCACCCTCGGTTTTCAGTCTCCTCTTTCTGCCCCTCTGTTTCCAGCCTCCTGTTTCTGCCCCTCTGTTTCCAGTCTCCTGTTTCTCTCCCTCTGTTTCCAGACTCCTGTTTCTCCCCCTCTGTTTCCAGACTCTTGTTTCTGCCCCTCTGTTTCCAGACTTCTGTTTCTCACCCTCTGTTTCCAGACTCCTGTTTCTCCCCCTCTGTTTCCAGCCTCCTGTTTCTCCCCCTCTGTTTCCAGACTCCTATTTCTGCCCCTCTGTTTCCAGACTCCTGTTTCTCCCCCTCTGTTTCCAGACTCCTGTTTCTGCCCCTCTGTTTCCAGCCTCCTGTTTCTCCCCCTCTGTTTCCACACTCCTGTTTCTGCCCCTCTGTTTCCAGACAGTTGTTTCTCCCCCTCTGTTTCCAGACTCCTGTTTCTGCCCCTCTGTTTCCAGACTCCTGTTTCCGTCACTCTGTTTCCAGACTCCTGTTTCTCACCGTCTGTTTCCAGACTCCTGTTTCTCCTCCTCTGTTTTCAGACTCCTGTTTCTGCCCCTCTGTCTCGAGCCTCCTGATTCTGCCCCTCTGTTTCCAGCCTCATCTTTCTCTCCCTCTGTTTCCAGACTCCTGTTTCTCCCCCTCTGCTTCCAGGCTCCTGTTTCTCCTCCTCTGTTTCCAGACTCCTGTTTCTGCCCCACTGTTTCCAGACTCCTGTTTCTGCCCCTCTGTTTCCAGCCTCCTGCTTCTGCCCCTCTGTTTCCAGCCTCCTGTTTCTCCCCCTCTGTTTCCAGACTCCTGTTTCTCCTCCTCTGTTTTCAGACTCCTGTTTCTGCCCCTCTGTTTCCAGAGTCCTGTTTCCCCGCCTCTGTTTCCAGACTCCTCTTTCTCATCCTCTGTTTCCAGGCTCCTGTTTCTGCCCCACTGTTTCCAGACTCCTCTTTCTGCCCCTCTTTTTCCAGCCTCCTGTTTCTCCCCCTCTGTTTCCAGACTCCTGTTTCTCCCCCTCTGTTTCCAGACTCCTGTTTCTGCCCCTCTGTTTCCAGACTCCTGTTTCTGCCCCTCTGTTTCCAGACTCCTGTTTCTGCCCCTCTGTTTCCAGCCTCCTGTTTCTCCCCCTCTGTTTCCAGACACCTGTTTCTCCTCCTTTGTTTACAGACTCCTGTTTCTCCCCATCTGTTTTCAGACTCATGTTTCTGCCCCTCTGCTTCCAGACTCCTGTTTCTCCCCCTCTGCTTCCAGACTCCTGTTTCTCCCCCTCTGTTTCCAGACTCCTGTTTCTGCCCCTCTGTTTCCAGACTCCTCTTTCTCCCCCTCTGTTTCCAGTCTCCTGTTTCTCCACCTCTGTTTCCAGTCTCCTGTTTCTCACCCTCTGTTTCCAGGCTCCTGTTTCTCCCCCTCTGTTTCGAGCCTCCTGTATCTGCCCCTCTGTTTCCAGCCTCCTGTTTCTCCCCCTCTGTTTCCAAACTCCTGTTTCTGCCCCTCTGTTTCCAGACGCCTGTTTCTCCCCCTCTGTTTCCAAACTCCTGTTTCTGCCCCTCTGTTTCCAGACTCCTGTTTCTGCCCCTCTGTTTCCAGACTCCTGTTTCTGCCCCTCTGTTTCCAGACGCCTGTTTCTCCCCCTCTGTTTCCAGACGCCTGTTTCTCCCCCTCTGTTTCCAGACTCCTGTTTCTCACCCTCTTTTTCCAGCCTCCTGTTTCTCACCCTCTGTTTCCAGCCTCCTGTTTCTCCCCCTCTGCTTCCACACTCCTGTTTCTGCCCCACTGTTTCCAGACTCCTGTTTCTCACCCTCTGTTTCCAGACTCCTGTTTCTGCCCCTCTGTTTCAAGACTCCTGTTTCTGCCCCTCTGTTTCCAGACTGCGGTTTCTGCCCCTCTGTTTCCAGACTCCTGTTTCTCACCCTCTGTTTCCAGACTCCTGTTTCTCCCCATCTATTTCCAGACTCCTGTTTCTCCCCCTCTATTTCCAGACTCCTGTTTCTGCCACTCTGTTTCCAGACTCCTGTTTCTCACCCTCTGTTTCCAGCCTCCTGTTTCTCGCCCTCTGTTTCCAGACTCCTGTTTCTGCCCCTCTGTTTCCGGACTCCTGTTTCTGCCCCTCTGTTTCCAGACTCCTGTTTCTGCCCCTCTGTTTCCAGCCTCCTGTTTCTGCCCCTCTGTTTCCAGACTCCTGTTTCTCCCCCTCTGTTTGCAGACCCCTGTTTCTCCCCCTCTGTTTTCAGACTCCTGTTTCTGCCCCTCTGTTTCCAGACTCCTGTTTCTCCCCCTCTGTTTCCAGACTCCTGTTTCTCCCCCTCTGATTCCAGACTCCTGTTTCTCCCCCTCTGTTTCCAGACTCCTGTTTCTCTCACTCTGTTTCCAGACTCCTGTTTCTGCCCCTCTGTTACCAGACTCATGTTTCTCACCCTCTGTTTCCAGTCTCCTCTTTCTGCCCCTCTGTTTCCAGCCTCCTGTTTCTGCCCCTCTGTTTCCAGTCTCCTGTTTCTGCCCCTCTGTTTCCAGACTCCTGTTTCACCCCCTCTGTTTCCAGACTCCTGTTTCTCCCCCTCTGTTTCCAGACTCCTGTTTCTGCCCCTCTGTTTCCAGACTTCTGTTTCTCACCCTGAGTTTCCATACTCCTGTTTCTCCCCCTCTGTTTCCAGCCTCCTGTTTCTCCCCTCTGTTTCCAGACTCCTATTTCTGCCCTCTGTTTCCAGACTCCTGTTTCTCACCATCTGTTTCCAGACTCCTATTTCTCCCCCTCTGTTTCCAGGCTCCTGTTTCTGCCCCTCTGTTTCCAGCCTCCTTTTTCTCCCCCTCTGTGTCCAGACTCCTGTTTCTCCTCCTCTGTTTACAGACTCCTGTTTCTCCCCCTCTGTTTCCAGACTCCTGTTTCTCCCCCTGTGTTTCCAGACTCCTGTTTTTCCCCCTCTGTTTCCAGACTCCTTTTTCTCCCCCTCTGTTTCCAGTCTCCTGTTTCTCCATCTCTGTTTCCAGACTCCTGTTTCTCACCCTCTGTTTCCAGGCTCCTGTTTCTCCCCCTCTGTTTCGAGCATCCTGTTTCTGCCCCTTTGTTTCCCGCCTCCTGTTTCTGCCCCTCTGTTTCCAGCCTCCTGTTTCTGCCCCTCTGTTTCCAAACTCCTGTTTCTCCCCCTCTGTTTCCAGACTCCTGTTTCTCCTCCTCTGTTTACAGGCTCCTATTTCTCCCCCTCTGTTTTCAGACTCCTGATTCTCACCCTCTGTTTCCAGCCTACTGTTTCTCCCCCTCTGTTTCCACACTCCTGTTTCTGCCCCACTGTTTCCAGACTCCTGTTTCTCACCCTCTGTTTCCAGACTCCTGTTTCTGCCCCTCTGTTTCCAGACTCCTGTTTCTGCCCCTCTGCTCCAGACTCCGGTTTCTGCCCCTCTGATTCCAGACTCCTGTTTCTCACCCTCTGTTTCCAGCCTCCTGTTTGTCGCCCTCTGTTTCCAGACTCCTGTTTCTGCCCCCCTGTTTCCAGACTCCTGTTTCTGCCCCTCTGTTTCCAGCCTCCTGTTTCTGCCCCTCTGTTTCCAGACTCCGCTTTCTCCCCCTCTTTTTGCAGACCCCTGTTTCTCCCCCTCTGTTTTCAGACTGCTGTTTCTGCCCCTCTGTTTCCAGACACCTGTTTATCCCCCTCTGTTTCCAGACTCCTGTTTCTCCCCCTCTGTTTCCAGACTCCTGTTTCTCCCCCTCTGTTTCCAGACTCCTGTTTCTCCCCCTCTGTTTACAGACTCCTGTTTCTCACCCTCTGTTTTCTGTCTCCTATTTCTGCCCCTCTGTTTCCAGCCTCCTGTTTCTGCCCCTCTGTTTCCAGTCTCCTGTTTCTCTCCCTCTGTTTCCAGACTCCTGTTTCTCCCCCTCTGTTTCCAGACTCTTGTTTCTGCCCCTCTGTTTCCAGACTTCTGTTTCTCACCCTGTGTTTCCAGACTCCTGTTTCTCCCCCTCTGTTTCCAGCCTCCTGTTTCTCCCCCTCTGTTTCCAGACTCCTATTTCTGTCCCTCTGTTTCCAGACTCCTGTTTCTCCCCCTCTGTTTCCAGACTCCTGTTTCTGCCCCTCTGTTTCCAGCCTCCTGTTTCTCCCCCTCTGTTTCCACACTCCTGTTTCTGCCCCTCTGTTTCCAGACACTTGTTTCTCCCCCTCTGTTTCCAGACTCCTGTTTCTGCCCCTCTGTTTCCAGACTCCTGTTTCTGTCACTCTGTTTCCAGACTCCTGTTTCTCACCGTCTGTTTCCAGACTCCTGTTTCTCCTCCTCTGTTTTCAGACTCCTGTTTCTGCCCCTCTGCTTCGAGCCTCCTGATTCTGCCCCTCTGTTTCCAGCCTCATCTTTCTCACCCTCTGTTTCCTGACTCCTGTTTCAGCCCCTCTATTTCCAGCCTCCTGTTTCTGCCCGTCTGTTTCCAGCCTCCTGTTTCTTCCCCTCTGTTTCCAGACTCCTGTTTCTGCCCCTCTGTTTCCAGACTCCTGTTTCTGCCCCTCTGTTTCGAGCCTCCTGATTCTGCCCCTCTGTTTCCAGCCTCCTCTTTCTCACCCTCTGTTTCCTGACTCCTGTTTCTCCCCCTCTGTTTCCAGGCTCCTGTTTCTGTCCTTCTGTTTCCAGCCTCCTGTTTCTCCCCCTCTGTTTCCAGACTCCTGTTTCTGCCCCTCTGCTTCCAGACTCCTGTTTCTCCCCCTCTGTTTCCAGACTCCTGTTTCTGCCCCTCTGTTTCCAGCCTCCTGTTTCTCCCCCTCTGTTTCCAGACTCCTGTTTCTCCTCCTCTGTTTCCAGCATCCTTTTTCTGCCCCTCTGTTTCCAGCCTCCTGTTTCTCCCCCTCTGTTTCCAGACTCCTGTTTCTCCTCCTCTGTTTTCAGACTCCTGTTTCTGCCCCTCTGTTTCCAGACTCCAGTTTCCACACCTCTGTTTCCAGACTCCTGTTTCTCACCCTCTGTTTCCAGGCTCCTGTTTCTGCCCCACTGTTTCCGGACTCCTCTTTCTGCCCCTCTGTTTCCAGCCTCCTGTTTCTCCCCCTCTGTTTCCAGACTCCTGTTTCTCCCCCTCTGTTTCCAGACTCCTGTTTCTGCCCCTCTGTTTCCAGCCTCCTGTTTCTCCCCCTCTGTTTCCACACTCCTGTTTCTGCCCCTCTGTTTCCAGACTCTTGTTTCTCCCCCTCTATTTCCAGCCTCCTGTTTCTCCCCCTCTGTTTCCAGCCTCCTGTTTCTGCCCCTCTGTTTCCTGCCTCCTGTTTCTCCCCCTTTGTTTCCAGACTCCTGTTTCTCCTCCTCTGGTTCCAGAATCCTGTTTCTCCCCATCTGTTTCCAGACTCCTGTTTCTCCCCCTCTGTATCCAGACTCCTGTTTCTCCACGTCTGTTTCCAGACTTCTGTTTCTCCCCCTCTGTTTCCAGTCTCCTGTTTCTCCACCTCTGTTTCCAGACTCCTGTTTCTCACCCTCTGTTTCCAGGCTCCTGTTTCTCCCCCTCTGTTTCGAGCCTCCTGTTTCTGCCCCTCTATTTCCAGCCTCCTGTTTCTCCCCCACAGTTTCCAAACTCATGTTTCTGCCACTCTGTTTCCAGACTCCTGTTTCTGCCCCTCTGTTTCCAGACTCCTGTTTCTGCCCCTCTGTTTCCAGCCTCCTGTTTCTACCCCTCTGTTTCCAGCCTCCTGTTTCTCCCCCTCTGTTTCCACACTCCTGTTTCTGCCCCTCTGTTTCCAGACAGTTGTTTCTCCCCCTCTGTTTCCAGAGTCCTGTTTCTGCCCCTCTGTTTCCAGACTCCTGTTTCTGTCACTCTGTTTCCAGACTCCTGTTTCTCATCGTCTGTTTCCAGACTCCTGTTTCTCCTCCTCTGTTTTCAGACTCCTGTTTCTGCCCCTCTGTTTCGAGCCTCCTGATTCTGCCCCTCTGTTTCCAGCCTCATCTTTCTCCCCCTCTGTTTCCAGACTCCTGTTTCTCCCCCTCTGCTTCCAGGCTCCTGTTTCTTCCCCTCTGTTTCCAGCCTCCTGCATCTCCCCCTCTGTTTCCAGACTCCTCTTTCTGCCCCTCTTTTTCCAGCCTCCTGTTTCTCCCCCTCTGTTTCCAGACTCCTGTTTCTCCCCCTCTGTATCCAGCCTCCTGTTTCTGCCCCTCTGTTTCCAGACTCCTGTTTCTCCCCCTCTATTTGCAGACCCCTGTTTCTCCCCCTCTGTTTTCAGACTGCTGTTTCTGCCACTCTGTTTCCAGACTCCTGTTTCTCCCCCTCTGTTTCCAGACTCCTGTTTCTCCCCCTCTGTTTCCAGACACCTGTTTCTCCCCCTCTGTTTCCAGACTCCTGTTTCTCCCCCTCTGTTTCCAGACTCCTGTTTCTCACCCTCTGTTTCCAGTCTCCTCTTTATGCCCCTCTGTTTCCAGCCTCCTGTTTCTGCCCCTCTGTTTCCAGTCTCCTGTTTCTCTCCCTCTGTTTCCAGACTCCTGTTTCTCCCCCTCTGTTTCCAGGCTCCTGTTTCTCCTCTTCTGTTTCCAGACTCCTGTTTCTGCCCCTCTGTTTCCAGACTCCTGTTTCTCCACCTCTGTTTCCAGACTCCTGTTTCTCCCCCTCTGTTTCCAGACTCCTGTTTCTCCCCCTCTGTTTCCAGACTCCTGTTTCTCCCCCTCTGTTTCCAGTCTCCTGTTTCTCCACCTCTGTTTCCAGACTCCTGTTTCTCACCCTCTGTTTCCAGGCTCCTGTTTGTCCCCCTCTGTTTCGAGCCTCCTGTTTCTGCCCCTCTGTTTCCAGCCTCCTGTTTCTCCCCCTCTGTTTCCAGCCTCCTCTTTCTCCCCCTCTGTTTCCTGACTCCTGTTTCTGCCCCTCTGTTTCCAGGCTCCTGTTTCTGCCCCTCTGTTTCCAGCCTCCTGTTTCTCCCCCTCTGTTTCCAGACTCCTGTTTCTCCCCCTCTGCTTCCAGACTCCTGTTTCTCCCCCTCTGTTTCCAGACTCCTGTTTCTGCCCCTCTGTTTCCAGACTCCTCTTTCTGCCCCTCTGTTTCCAGACTCCTGTTTCTCCCCCTCTGTTTCCAGACTCCTGTTTCTGCCCCTCTGTTTCAAGCCTTCTGTTTCTCCCCATCTGTTTCCACACTCCTGTTTCTGCCCCTCTGTTTCCAGAGTCTTGTTTCTCCCCCTCTGTTTCCAGCCCCTTGTTTCTCCCCCTCTGTTTCCAGACTCCTGTTTCTCCTCCTCTGTTTCCAGACTCCTGTTTCTGCCCCTCTGTTTCCAGACTCCAGTTTCTGCCTCTCTGTTTCCAGCCTCCAGTTTCTCCCCCTCTGTTTCCAGGCTCCTGTTTCTCCTCCTCTGTTTCCAGACTCCTGTTTCTCCCCCTCTGTTTCCAGACTCCTGTTTCTCCCCCTCTGTTTCCAGACTCCTGTTTCTCCCCCTCTGTTTCCAGACTCCTGTTTCTGCCCCTCTGTTTCAAGCCTTCTGTTTCTCCCCATCTGTTTCCACACTCCTGTTTCTGCCCCTCTGTTTCCAGAGTCTTGTTTCTCCCCCTCTGTTTCCAGCCCCTTGTTTCTCCCCCTCTGTTTCCAGACTCCTGTTTCTCCTCCTCTGTTTCCAGACTCCTGTTTCTGCCCCTCTGTTTCCAGACTCCAGTTTCTGCCTCTCTGTTTCCAGCCTCCAGTTTCTCCCCCTCTGTTTCCAGGCTCCTGTTTCTCCTCCTCTGTTTCCAGACTCCTGTTTCTCCCCCTCTGTTTCCAGACTCCTGTTTCTCCCCCTCTGTTTCCAGACTCCTGTTTCTCCCCCTCTGTTTCCAATCTCCTGTTTCTCCACCTCTGTTTCCAGACTCCTGTTTCTCACCCTCTGTTTCCAGGCTCCTGTTTGTCCCCCTCTGTTTCGAGCCTCCTGTTTCTCCCCCTCTGTTTTCAGACTGCTGTTTCTGCCACTCTGTTTCCAGACTCCTGTTTCTCCCCCTCTGTTTCCAGACTCCTGTTTCTCCCCCTCTGTTTCCAGACACCTGTTTCTCCCCCTCTGTTTCCAGACTCCTGTTTCTCCCCCTCTGTTTCCAGACTCCTGTTTCTCACCCTCTGTTTCCAGTCTCCTCTTTATGCCCCTCTGTTTCCAGCCTCCTGTTTCTGCCCCTCTGTTTCCAGTCTCCTGTTTCTCTCCCTCTGTTTCCAGACTCCTGTTTCTCCCCCTCTGTTTCCAGGCTCCTGTTTCTCCTCTTCTGTTTCCAGACTCCTGTTTCTGCCCCTCTGTTTCCAGACTCCTGTTTCTCCCCCTCTGTTTCCAGCCTCCTCTTTCTCCCCCTCTGTTTCCTGACTCCTGTTTCTGCCCCTCTGTTTCCAGGCTCCTGTTTCTGCCCCTCTGTTTCCAGCCTCCTGTTTCTCCCCCTCTGTTTCCAGACTCCTGTTTCTCCCCCTCTGCTTCCAGACTCCTGTTTCTCCCCCTCTGTTTCCAGACTCCTGTTTCTGCCCCTCTGTTTCCAGACTCCTCTTTCTGCCCCTCTGTTTCCAGACTCCTGTTTCTCCCCCTCTGTTTCCAGACTCCTGTTTCTGCCCCTCTGTTTCAAGCCTCCTGTTTCTCCCCATCTGTTTCCACACTCCTGTTTCTGCCCCTCTGTTTCCAGAGTCTTGTTTCTCCCCCTCTGTTTCCAGCCCCTTGTTTCTCCCCCTCTGTTTCCAGACTCCTGTTTCTCCTCCTCTGTTTCCAGACTCCTGTTTCTGCCCCTCTGTTTCCAGACTCCAGTTTCTGCCTCTCTGTTTCCAGCCTCCAGTTTCTCCCCCTCTGTTTCCAGGCTCCTGTTTCTCCTCCTCTGTTTCCAGACTCCTGTTTCTCCCCCTCTGTTTCCAGACTCCTGTTTCTCCCCCTCTGTATCCAGACTCCTGTTTCTCCCCCTCTGTTTCCAGACTCCTGTTTCTGCCACTCTGTTTCCCGACCCCTGTTTCTGCCCCTCTGTTTCCAGACTCCTCTTTCTGCCCCTCTGTTTCCAGACTCCTGTTTCTCCCCCTCTGTTTCCAGACTCCTGTTTCTGCCCCTCTGTTGCAAGCCTCCTGTTTCTCCCCATCTGTTTCCACACTCCTGTTTCTGCCCCTCTGTTTCCAGAGTCTTGTTTCTCCCCCTCTGTTTCCAGCCCCTTGTTTCTCCCCCTCTGTTTCCAGACTCCTGTTTCTCCTCCTCTGTTTCCAGACTCCTGTTTCTGCCCCTCTGTTTCCAGACTCCAGTTTCTGCCTCTCTGTTTCCAGCCTGCAGTTTCTCCCCCTCTGTTTCCAGGCTCCTGTTTCTCCTCCTCTGTTTCCAGACTCCTGTTTCTCCCCCTCTGTTTCCAGTCTCCTGTTTCTGCCCCTGTGTTTCCAGACGCCTGTTTCTCCCCCTCTGTTTCCAGGCTCCTGTTTCTCACCCTCTGTTTCCAGCCTCCTGTTTCTCACCCTCTGTTTCCAGCCTCCTGTTTCTCCCCCTCTGTTTCCAGACTCCTGTTTCTGCCCCTCTGTTTCCAGACTCCTGTTTCTGCCCCTCTGTTTCCAGACTCCGGTTTCTGCCCCTCTGTTTCCAGACTCCTGTTTCTCACCCTCTGTTTCCAGCCGCCTGTTTCTCGCCCTCTGTTTCGAGACTCCTGTTTCTGCCCCTCTTTTTCCAGACTCCTGTTTCTGCCCCTCTGTTTCCAGACTCCTGTTTCTGCCCCTCTGTTTCCAGCCTCCTGTTTCTGCCCCTCTGTTTCCATACTCCTGTTTCTCCCCCTCTGTTTGCAGACCCCTGTTTCTCCCCCTCTGTTTTCAGACTGCTGTTTCTGCCCCTCTGTTTCCAGACTCCTGATTCTCCCCCTCTGTTTGCAGACCCCTGTTTCTCCCCCTCTGTTTCCAGACTCCTGATTCTCCCCCTCTGTTTCCAGACTCCTGTTTCTCACCCTCTCTTTCCATTCTCCTCTTTCTGCCCCTCTGTTTCCAGCCTCCTGTTTCCGCCCCTCTGTTTCCAATCTCCTGTTTCTCTCCCTCTGTTTCCAGACTCCTGTTTCTCCCCCTCTGTTTCCAGCCTCCTGTTTCTCCCCCTCTGTTTCCAGGCTCCTGTTTCTGCCCCTCTGTTTCCAGACTCCTGTTTCTCACCACCTGTTTCCAGACTCCTGTTTCTCCCCCTCTGTTTCCAGACTCCTGTTTCTGCCCCTCTGTTTCCAGCCTCCTGTTTCTCCCCCTTTGTTTCCACACTCCTGTTTCTGCCCCTCAGTTTCCAGACACTTGTTTCTCCCCCTCTGTTTCCAGACTCCTGTTTCTCCCCCTCTGCATCCAGACTCCTGTTTCTCCCCCTCTGTTTCCAGTCTCCTGTTTCTCCACCTCTGTTTCCAGACTCCTGTTTCTCACCCTCTGTTTCCAGGCTCCTGTTTCTCACCCTCTGTTTCGAGCCTCATGTTTCTCCCCCTCTGTTTCCACACTCCTGTTTCTGCCCCACTGTGTCCAGACTCCTGTTTCTCACCCTCTGTTTCCAGACTCCTGTTTCTGCCCCTCTGTTTCCAGACTCCTGTTTCTGCCTCTCTGTTTCCAGACTCCGGTTTCTGCCCCTCTGTTTCCAGAGTCCTGTTTCTCACCCTCTGCTTCCAGCCTCATGTTTCTCTCCCTCTGTTTCCAGCCTCCTCTTTCTGCCCCACTGTTTCCAGACTCCTGTTTCTCCCCCTCTGATTCCAGACTCCTGTTTCTCCCCCTCTGTTTCCAGACTCCTGTTTCTGCCCCTCTGTTTCCAGCCTCCTGTTTCTACCCCTCTGTTTCCAGCCTCCTGTTTCTCCCCCTCTGTTTCCACACTCCTGTTTCTGCCCCTCTGTTTCCAGACAGTTGTTTCTCCCCCTCTGTTTCCAGACTCCTGTTTCTGCCCCTCTGTTTCCAGACTCCTGTTTCTGTCACTCTGTTTCCAGACTCCTGTTTCTCACCGTCTGTTTCCAGACTCCTGTTTCTCCTCCTCTGTTTTCAGACTCCTGTTTCTGCCCCTCTGTTTCGAGCCTCCTGATTCTGCCCCTCTGTTTCCAGCCTCATCTTTCTCCCCCTCTGTTTCCAGACTCCTGTTTCTCCCCCTCTGCTTCCAGGCTCCTGTTTCTTCCCCTCTGTTTCCAGCCTCCTGCATCTCCCCCTCTGTTTCCAGACTCCTCTTTCTGCCCCTCTTTTTCCAGCCTCCTGTTTCTCCCCCTCTGTTTCCAGACTCCTGTTTCTCCCCCTCTGTTTCCAGCCTCCTGTTTCTGCCCCTCTCTTTCCAGACTCCTGTTTCTCCCCCTCTATTTGCAGACCCCTGTTTCTCCCCCTCTGTTTTCAGACTGCTGTTTCTGCCACTCTGTTTCCAGACTCCTGTTTCTCCCCCTCTGTTTCCAGACTCCTGTTTCTCCCCCTCTGTTTCCAGACACCTGTTTCTCCCCCTCTGTTTCCAGACTCCTGTTTCTCCCCCTCTGTTTCCAGACTCCTGTTTCTCACCCTCTGTTTCCAGTCTCCTCTTTATGCCCCTCTGTTTCCAGCCTCCTGTTTCTGCCCCTCTGTTTCCAGTCTCCTGTTTCTCTCCCTCTGTTTCCAGACTCCTGTTTCTCCCCCTCTGTTTCCAGGCTCCTGTTTCTCCTCTTCTGTTTCCAGACTCCTGTTTCTGCCCCTCTGTTTCCAGACTCCTGTTTCTCCACCTCTGTTTCCAGACTCCTGTTTCTCCCCCTCTATTTCCAGACTCCTGTTTCTCCCCCTCTGTTTCCAGACTCCTGTTTCTCCCCCTCTGTTTCCAGTGTCCTGTTTCTCCACCTCTGTTTCCAGACTCCTGTTTCTCACCCTCTGTTTCCAGGCTCCTGTTTGTCCCCCTCTGTTTCGAGCCTCCTGTTTCTGCCCCTCTGTTTCCAGCCTCCTGTTTCTCCCCCTCTGTTTCCAGCCTCCTCTTTCTCCCCCTCTGTTTCCTGACTCCTGTTTCTGCCCCTCTGTTTCCAGGCTCCTGTTTCTGCCCCTCTGTTTCCAGCCTCCTGTTTCTCCCCCTCTGTTTCCAGACTCCTGTTTCTCCCCCTCTGCTTCCAGACTCCTGTTTCTCCCCCTCTGTTTCCAGACTCCTGTTTCTGCCCCTCTGTTTCCAGACTCCTCTTTCTGCCCCTCTGTTTCCAGACTCCTGTTTCTCCCCCTCTGTTTCCAGACTCCTGTTTCTGCCCCTCTGTTTCAAGCCTTCTGTTTCTCCCCATCTGTTTCCACACTCCTGTTTCTGCCCCTCTGTTTCCAGAGTCTTGTTTCTCCCCCTCTGTTTCCAGCCCCTTGTTTCTCCCCCTCTGTTTCCAGACTCCTGTTTCTCCTCCTCTGTTTCCAGACTCCTGTTTCTGCCCCTCTGTTTCCAGCCTCCAGTTTCTCCCCCTCTGTTTCCAGGCTCCTGTTTCTCCTCCTCTGTTTCCAGACTCCTGTTTCTCCCCCTCTGTTTCCAGACTCCTGTTTCTCCCCCTCTGTTTCCAGACTCCTGTTTCTCCCCCTCTGTTTCCAATCTCCTGTTTCTCCACCTCTGTTTCCAGACTCCTGTTTCTCACCCTCTGTTTCCAGGCTCCTGTTTGTCCCCCTCTGTTTCGAGCCTCCTGTTTCTGCCCCTCTGTTTCCAGCCTCCTGATTCTCCCCCTCTGTTTCCAGCCTCCTCTTTCTCCCCCTCTGTTTCCTGACTCCTGTTTCTGCCCCTCTGTTTCCAGGCTCCTGTTTCTGCCCCTCTGTTTCCAGCCTCCTGTTTCTCCCCCTCTGTTTCCAGACTCCTGTTTCTCCCCCTCTGCTTCCAGACTCCTGTTTCTCCCCCTCTGTTTCCAGACTCCTGTTTCTGCCCCTCTGTTTCCAGACTCCTCTTTCTGCCCCTCTGTTTCCAGACTCCTGTTTCTCCCCCTCTGTTTCCAGACTCCTGTTTCTGCCCCTCTGTTTCAAGCCTCCTGTTTCTCCCCATCTGTTTCCACACTCCTGTTTCTGCCCCTCTGTTTCCAGAGTCTTGTTTCTCCCCCTCTGTTTCCAGCCCCTTGTTTCTCCCCCTCTGTTTCCAGACTCCTGTTTCTCCTCCTCTGTTTCCAGACTCCTGTTTCTGCCCCTCTGTTTCCAGACTCCAGTTTCTGCCTCTCTGTTTCCAGCCTCCAGTTTCTCCCCCTCTGTTTCCAGGCTCCTGTTTCTCCTCCTCTGTTTCCAGACTCCTGTTTCTCCCCCTCTGTTTCCAGACTCCTGTTTCTCCCCCTCTGTATCCAGACTCCTGTTTCTCCCCCTCTTTTTCCAGACTCCTGTTTCTGCCACTCTGTTTCCCGACCCCTGTTTCTGCCCCTCTGTTTCCAGACTCCTCTTTCTGCCCCTCTGTTTCCAGACTCCTGTTTCTCCCCCTCTGTTTCCAGACTCCTGTTTCTGCCCCTCTGTTTCAAGCCTCCTGTTTCTCCCCATCTGTTTCCACACTCCTGTTTCTGCCCCTCTGTTTCCAGAGTCTTGTTTCTCCCCCTCTGTTTCCAGCCCCTTGTTTCTCCCCCTCTGTTTCCAGACTCCTGTTTCTCCTCCTCTGTTTCCAGACTCCTGTTTCTGCCCCTCTGTTTCCAGACTCCAGTTTCTGCCTCTCTGTTTCCAGCCTGCAGTTTCTCCCCCTCTGTTTCCAGGCTCCTGTTTCTCCTCCTCTGTTTCCAGACTCCTGTTTCTCCCCCTCTGTTTCCAGTCTCCTGTTTCTGCCCCTGTGTTTCCAGACGCCTGTTTCTCCCCCTCTGTTTCCAGGCTCCTGTTTCTCACCCTCTGTTTCCAGCCTCCTGTTTCTCACCCTCTGTTTCCAGCCTCCTGTTTCTCCCCCTCTGTTTCCAGACTCCTGTTTCTGCCCCTCTGTTTCCAGACTCCTGTTTCTGCCCCTCTGTTTCCAGACTCCGGTTTCTGCCCCTCTGTTTCCAGACTCCTGTTTCTCACCCTCTGTTTCCAGCCGCCTGTTTCTCGCCCTCTGTTTCGAGACTCCTGTTTCTGCCCCTCTTTTTCCAGACTCCTGTTTCTGCCCCTCTGTTTCCAGACTCCTGTTTCTGCCCCTCTGTTTCCAGCCTCCTGTTTCTGCCCCTCTGTTTCCATACTCCTGTTTCTCCCCCTCTGTTTGCAGACCCCTGTTTCTCCCCCTCTGTTTTCAGACTGCTGTTTCTGCCCCTCTGTTTCCAGGCTCCTGATTCTCCCCCTCTGTTTGCAGACCCCTGTTTCTCCCCCTCTGTTTCCAGACTCCTGTTTCTCCCCCTCTGTTTCCATACTCCTGTTTCTCACCCTCTCTTTCCATTCTCCTCTTTCTGCCCCTCTGTTTCCAGCCTCCTGTTTCCGCCCCTCTGTTTCCAATCTCCTGTTTCTCTCCCTCTGTTTCCAGACTCCTGTTTCTCCCCCTCTGTTTCCAGCCTCCTGTTTCTCCCCCTCAGTTTCCAGGCTCCTGTTTCTGCCCCTCTGTTTCCAGACTCCTGTTTCTCACCACCTGTTTCCAGACTCCTGTTTCTCCCCCTCTGTTTCCAGACTCCTGTTTCTGCCCCTCTGTTTCCAGCCTCCTGTTTCTCCCCCTTTGTTTCCACACTCCTGTTTCTGCCCCTCAGTTTCCAGACACTTGTTTCTCCCCCTCTGTTTCCAGACTCCTGTTTCTCCCCCTCTGCATCCAGACTCCTGTTTCTCCCCCTCTGTTTCCAGTCTCCTGTTTCTCCACCTCTGTTTCCAGACTCCTGTTTCTCACCCTCTGTTTTCAGGCTCCTGTTTCTCACCCTCTGTTTCGAGCCTCATGTTTCTCCCCCTCTGTTTCCACACTCCTGTTTCTGCCCCACTGTGTCCAGACTCCTGTTTCTCACCCTCTGTTTCCAGACTCCTGTTTCTGCCCCTCTGTTTCCAGACTCCTGTTTCTGCCTCTCTGTTTCCAGACTCCGGTTTCTGCCCCTCTGTTTCCAGAGACCTGTTTCTCACCCTCTGCTTCCAGCCTCATGTTTCTCTCCCTCTGTTTCCAGCCTCCTCTTTCTGCCCCACTGTTTCCAGACTCCTGTTTCTCCCCCTCTGTTTCCAGACTCCTGTTTCTCCCCCTCTGTTTCCAGACTCATGTTTCTGCCCCTCTGTTTCCAGACTTCTTTTTCTCACCCTGTGTTTCCAGACTCCTGTTTCTCCCCCTCTGTTTCCAGCCTCCAGTTTCTCCCCCTCTGTTTCCAGCCTCCTCTTTCTCACCCTCTGTTTCCTGACTCCTGTTTCTCCCCCTCTGTTTCCAGCCTCCAGTTTCTCCCCCTCTGTTTCCAGCCTCCTCTTTCTCACCCTCTGTTTCCTGACTCCTGTTTCTCCCCCTCTGTTTCCAGGCTCCTGTTTCTGCCCCTCTGTTTCCAGCCTCCTGCTTCTCCCCCTCTGTTTCCAGACTCCTGTTTCTGCCGCTCTGCTTCCAGACTCCTGTTTCTCCCCCTCTGTTTCCTGACTCCTGTTTCTCGCCCTCTGTTTCCAGACTCCTGTTTCTCACCCTCTGTTTCCAGGCTCCTGTTTCTGCCCCACTGTTTCCAGACTCCTCTTTCTGCGCCTCTGTTTCCAGCCTCCTGTTTCTCCCCCTCTGTTTCCAGACTCCTGTTTCTCCCCCTCTGTTTCCAGTCTCCTGTTTCTGCCCCTCTGTTTCCAGCCTCCTGTTTCTCCCCCTCTGTTTCCACACTCCTGTTTCTGCCCCTCGGTTTCCAGACTCTTGTTTCTCCCCCTCTGTTTCCAGCTTCCTGTTTCTCCCCCTCTGTTTCCAGACTCCTGTTTCTCCTCCTCTGTTTCCAGACTCCTGTTTCTGCCCCTCTGTTTCCAGACTCCAGTTTCTGCCTCTCTGTTTCCAGCCTCCTGTTTCTCCCCCTCTGTTTCCAGACTCCGGTTTCTCCTCCTCTGTTTCCAGAGTCCTGTTTCTCCCCCTCTGTTTCCAGACTCCTGTTTCTCCCCCTCTGTATCCAGACTCCTGTTTCTCCCCCACTGTTTCCAGACTCCTGTTTCTGCCACTCTGTTTCCAGACTCCTGTTTCTGCCCCTCTGTTTCCAGACTCCTGTTTCTGCCCCTCTGTTTCCAGCCTCCTGTTTCTGCCCCTCTGTTTCCAGCCTCCTGATTCTCCCCCTCTGTTTCCAGGCTCCTGTTTCTCCTCCTCTGTTTACAGGCTCCTGTTTCTCCCCCTCTGTTTTCAGACTCCTGATTCTGCCCCTCTGTATCCAGACTCCTGTTTCTCCCCCTCTGTTTCCAGACTCCTGCTTCTCCTCCTCTGTTTCCAGCCTCCTGTTTCTGCCCCTCTGTTTCGAGACTCCTGTTTCTGCCCCTCTGTTTCCAGCCTCCTGTTTCTCCCCCTCTGTTTGCAGACTCCTGTTTCTCCCACTCTGTTTCCAGACTCCTGTCCCTGCCCCTCTTTTTCCAGTCTCCTGTTTCTGCCCCTCTGTTTCCAGACTCCTGTTTCTCACCCTCTGTTTCCAGACTCCTGTTTCTGCCCCTCTGTTTCCAGACTCCTGTTTCTGCCCCTCTGTTTCCAGACGCCTGTTTCTCCCCCTCTGTTTCCAGACTCCTGTTTCTCACACTCTGTTTCCAGCCTCCTGTTTCTCACCCTCTGTTTCCAGCCTCCTGTTTCTCGCCCTCTGTTTCGAGACTCCTGTTTCTGCCCATCTGTTTCCAGACTCCTGTTTCTGCCCCTCTGTTTCCAGACTCCTGTTACTCCACCTCTGTTTCCAGCCTCCTCTTTCTCCCCCTCTGTTTCGAGCTTCCTGTTTCTGCCCCTCTGTTTCCAGTCTCCTCTTTATGCCCCTCTGTTTCCAGCCTCCTGTTTCTGCCCCTCTGTTTCCAGTCTACTGTTTCTCTCCCTCTGTTTCCAGACTCCTGTTTCTCCCCCTCTGTTTCCAGACTCCTGTTTCTCCTCTTCTGTTTCCAGACTCCTGTTTCTGCCCCTCTGTTTCCAGACTCCTGTTACTCCACCTCTGTTTCCAGACTCCTGTTTCTCCCCCTCTATTTCCAGACTCCTGTTTCTCCCCCTCTGTTTCCAGACTCCTGTTTCTCCCCCTCTGTTTCCAGTCTCCTGTTTCTCCACCTCTGTTTCCAGACTCCTGTTTCTCACCCTCTGTTTCCAGGCTCCTGTTTGTCCCCCTCTGTTTCGAGCCTCCTGTTTCTGCCCCTCTGTTTCCAGCCTCCTGTTCCTCCCCCTCTGTTTCCAGCCTCCTCTTTCTCCCCCTCTGTTTCCTGACTCCTGTTTCTGCCCCTCTGTTTCCAGGCTCCTGTTTCTGCCCCTCTGTTTCCAGCCTCCTGTTTCTCCCCCTCTGTTTCCAGACTCCTGTTTCTCCCCCTCTGCTTCCAGACTCCTGTTTCTCCCCCTCTGTTTCCAGACTCCTGTTTCTGCCCCTCTGTTTCCAGCCTCCTGTTTCTGCCCCTCTGTTTCCAGCCTCCTGTTTCTCCCCCTCAGTTTCCAGACTCCTGTTTCTCCTCCTCTGTTTTCAGACTCCTGTTTCTGCCCCTCTGTTTCCAGACTCCTGTTTCCCCCCCTCTGTTTCCAGACTCCTGTTTCTCCCCCTCTGTTTCCAGACTCCTGTTTCTGCCCCTCTGTTTCCAGCCTCCTGTTTCTCCCCCTCTGTTTCCACACTCCTGTTTCTGCCCCTCTGTTTCCAGAGTCTTGTTTCTCCCCCTCTGTTTCCAGCCCCTTGTTTCTCCCCCTCTGTTTCCAGACTCCTGTTTCTCCTCCTCTGTTTCCAGACTCCTGTTTCTGCCCCTCTGTTTCCAGACTCCAGTTTCTGCCTCTCTGTTTCCAGCCTCCTGTTTCTCCCCCTCTGTTTCC
Source organism: Carcharhinus amblyrhynchos (assembly GCF_965287045.1). NCBI lineage: Eukaryota > Metazoa > Chordata > Chondrichthyes > Carcharhiniformes > Carcharhinidae > Carcharhinus > Carcharhinus amblyrhynchos. The sequence goes on from NW_027650355.1 coordinate 22,882, forward strand.
AGGCTCCTGTTTCTCCTCCTCTCTTTCCAGACTCCTGTTTCTCCCCCTCTGTTTCCAGACTCCTGTTTCTGCCACTCTGTTTCCCGACCCCTGTTTCTGCCCCTCTGTTTCCAGACTCCTGTTTCTGCCCCTCTGTTTCCAGCCTCCTGTTTATGCCCCTCTGTTTCCAGCCTCCTGTTTCTCCCCCTCTGTTTCCAGACTCCTGTTTCTGCCCCTCTGTTTCCAGACTCCTGATTCTGCCCCTCTGTTTCCAGACTCCTGTATCTCCCCCTCTGTTTCCACACTCCTGCTTCTCCCCCTCTGTTTCCAGCCTCCTGTTTCTGCCCCTCTGTTTCGAGACTCCTGTTTCTGCCCCTCTGTTTCCAGCCTCCTGTTTCTCCCCCTCTGTTTCCAGACTCCTGTTTCTCCCAATCTGTTTCCAGACTCCTGTTTCTGCCCCTCTGTTTCCAGTCTCCTGTTTCTGCCCCTCTGTTTCCAGACGCCTGTTTCTCCCCCTCTGTTTCCAGGATCCTGTTTCTCACCCTCTGTTTCCAGCCTCCTGTTTCTCACCCTCTGTTTCCAGCCTCCTGTTTCTCCCCCTCTGTTTCCAGACTCCTGTTTCTGCCCCTCTGTTTCCAGACTCCTGTTTCTGCCCCTCTGTTTCCAGACTCCGGTTTCTGCCCCTCTGTTTCCAGACTCCTGTTTCTCACCCTCTGTTTCCAGCCGCCTGTTTCTCGCCCTCTGTTTCGAGACTCCTGTTTCTGCCCCTCTTTTTCCAGACTCCTGTTTCTGCCCCTCTGTTTCCAGACTCCTGTTTCTGCCCCTCTGTTTCCAGCCTCCTGTTTCTGCCCCTCTGTTTCCATACTCCTGTTTCTCCCCCTCTGTTTGCAGACCCCTGTTTCTCCCCCTCTGTTTTCAGACTCCTGTTTCTGCCCCTCTGTTTCCAGACTCCTGTTTCTCCCCCTCTGTTTGCAGACCCCTGTTTCTCCCCCTCTGTTTCCAGACTCCTGTTTCTCCCCCTCTGTTTCCAGACTCCTGTTTCTCACCCTCTGTTTCCAGTCTCCTCTTTCTGCCCCTCTGTTTCCAGCCTCCTGTTTCTGCCCCTCTGTTTCCAATCTCCTGTTTCTCTCCCTCTGTTTCCAGACTCCTGTTTCTCCCCCTCTGTTTCCAGCCTCCTGTTTCTCCCCCTCTGTTTCCAGACTCCTGTTTCTGCCCCTCTGTTTCCAGACTCCTGTTTCTCACCACCTGTTTCCAGACTCCTGTTTCTCCCCCTCTGTTTCCAGACTCCTGTTTCTCACCCTCTGTTTCCAGACTCCTGTTTCTGCCCCTCTGTTTCCAGACTCCTGTTTCTGCCCTTCTGTTTCCAGACGCCTGTTTCTCCCCCTCTGTTTCCAGACTCCTGTTTCTCACACTCTGTTTCCAGCCTCCTGTTTCTCACCCTCTGTTTCCAGCCTCCTGTTTCTCGCCCTCTGTTTCGAGACTCCTGTTTCTGCCCATCTGTTTCCAGACTCCTGTTTCTGCCCCTCTGTTTCCAGACTCCTGTTACTCCACCTCTGTTTCCAGCCTCCTCTTTCTCCCCCTCTGTTTCGAGCTTCCTGTTTCTGCCCCTCTGTTTCCAGTCTCCTCTTTATGCCCCTCTGTTTCCAGCCTCCTGTTTCTGCCCCTCTGTTTCCAGTCTACTGTTTCTCTCCCTCTGTTTCCAGACTCCTGTTTCTCCCCCTCTGTTTCCAGACTCCTGTTTCTCCTCTTCTGTTTCCAGACTCCTGTTTCTGCCCCTCTGTTTCCAGACTCCTGTTACTCCACCTCTGTTTCCAGACTCCTGTTTCTCCCCCTCTATTTCCAGACTCCTGTTTCTCCCCCTCTGTTTCCAGACTCCTGTTTCTCCCCCTCTGTTTCCAGTCTCCTGTTTCTCCACCTCTGTTTCCAGACTCCTGTTTCTCACCCTCTGTTTCCAGGCTCCTGTTTGTCCCCCTCTGTTTCGAGCCTCCTGTTTCTGCCCCTCTGTTTCCAGCCTCCTGTTTCTCCCCCTCTGTTTCCAGCCTCCTCTTTCTCCCCCTCTGTTTCCTGACTCCTGTTTCTGCCCCTCTGTTTCCAGGCTCCTGTTTCTGCCCCTCTGTTTCCAGCCTCCTGTTTCTCCCCCTCTGTTTCCAGACTCCTGTTTCTCCCCCTCTGCTTCCAGACTCCTGTTTCTCCCCCTCTGTTTCCAGACTCCTGTTTCTGCCCCTCTGTTTCCAGCCTCCTGTTTCTGCCCCTCTGTTTCCAGCCTCCTGTTTCTCCCCCTCTGTTTCCAGACTCCTGTTTCTCCTCCTCTGTTTTCAGACTCCTGTTTCTGCCCCTCTGTTTCCAGACTCCTGTTTCCCCCCCTCTGTTTCCAGACTCCTGTTTCTCCCCCTCTGTTTCCAGACTCCTGTTTCTGCCCCTCTGTTTCCAGCCTCCTGTTTCTCCCCCTCTGTTTCCACACTCCTGTTTCTGCCCCTCTGTTTCCAGAGTCTTGTTTCTCCCCCTCTGTTTCCAGCCCCTTGTTTCTCCCCCTCTGTTTCCAGACTCCTGTTTCTCCTCCTCTGTTTCCAGACTCCTGTTTCTGCCCCTCTGTTTCCAGACTCCAGTTTCTGCCTCTCTGTTTCCAGCCTCCTGTTTCTCCCCCTCTGTTTCCAGGCTCCTGTTTCTCCTCCTCTCTTTCCAGACTCCTGTTTCTCCCCCTCTGTTTCCAGACTCCTGTTTCTCCCCCTCTGTATCCAGACTTCTGTTTCTCCCCCTCTGTTTCCAGACTCCTGTTTCTGCCACTCTGTTTCCCGACCCCTGTTTCTGCCCCTCTGTTTCCAGACTCCTGTTTCTGCCCCTCTGTTTCCAGCCTCCTGTTTATGCCCCTCTGTTTCCAGCCTCCTGTTTCTCCCCCTCTGTTTCCAGACTCCTGTTTCTGCCCCTCTGTTTCCAGACTCCTGATTCTGCCCCTCTGTTTCCAGACTCCTGTATCTCCCCCTCTGTTTCCACACTCCTGCTTCTCCCCCTCTGTTTCCAGCCTCCTGTTTCTGCCCCTCTGTTTCGAGACTCCTGTTTCTGCCCCTCTGTTTCCAGCCTCCTGTTTCTCCCCCTCTGTTTCCAGACTCCTGTTTCTCCCAATCTGTTTCCAGACTCCTGTTTCTGCCCCTCTGTTTCCAGTCTCCTGTTTCTGCCCCTCTGTTTCCAGACGCCTGTTTCTCCCCCTCTGTTTCCAGGATCCTGTTTCTCACCCTCTGTTTCCAGCCTCCTGTTTCTCACCCTCTGTTTCCAGCCTCCTGTTTCTCCCCCTCTGTTTCCAGACTCCTGTTTCTGCCCCTCTGTTTCCAGACTCCTGTTTCTGCCCCTCTGTTTCCAGACTCCGGTTTCTGCCCCTCTGTTTCCAGACTCCTGTTTCTCACCCTCTGTTTCCAGCCGCCTGTTTCTCGCCCTCTGTTTCGAGACTCCTGTTTCTGCCCCTCTTTTTCCAGACTCCTGTTTCTGCCCCTCTGTTTCCAGACTCCTGTTTCTGCCCCTCTGTTTCCAGCCTCCTGTTTCTGCCCCTCTGTTTCCATACTCCTGTTTCTCCCCCTCTGTTTGCAGACCCCTGTTTCTCCCCCTCTGTTTTCAGACTGCTGTTTCTGCCCCTCTGTTTCCAGACTCCTGTTTCTCCCCCTCTGTTTGCAGACCCCTGTTTCTCCCCCTCTGTTTCCAGACTCCTGTTTCTCCCCCTCTGTTTCCAGACTCCTGTTTCTCACCCTCTGTTTCCAGTCTCCTCTTTCTGCCCCTCTGTTTCCAGCCTCCTGTTTCTGCCCCTCTGTTTCCAATCTCCTGTTTCTCTCCCTCTGTTTCCAGACTCCTGTTTCTCCCCCTCTGTTTCCAGCCTCCTGTTTCTCCCCCTCTGTTTCCAGACTCCTGTTTCTGCCCCTCTGTTTCCAGACTCCTGTTTCTCACCACCTGTTTCCAGACTCCTGTTTCTCCCCCTCTGTTTCCAGACTCCTGTTTCTGCCCCTCTGTTTCCAGCCTCCTGTTTCTCCCCCTCTGTTTCCACACTCCTGTTTCTGCCCCTCAGTTTCCAGACACTTGTTTCTCCCCCTCTGTTTCCAGACTCCTGTTTCTCCCCCTCTGCTTCCAGACTCCTGTTTCTCCCCCTCTGTTTCCAGTCTCCTGTTTCTCCACCTCTGTTTCCAGACTCCTGTTTCTCACCCTCTGTTTCCAGGCTCCTGTTTCTCACCCACTGTTTCGAGCCTCCTGTTTCTCCCCCTCTGTTTGCACACTCCTGTTTCTGCCACACTGTGTCCAGACTCCTGTTTCTCACCCTCTGTTTCCAGACTCCTGTTTCTGCCCCTCTGTTTCCAGACTCCTGTTTCTGCCTCTCTGTTTCCAGACTCCGGTTTCTGCCCCTCTGTTTCCAGAGTCCTGTTTCTCACCCTCTGCTTCCAGCCTCATGTTTCTCTCCCTCTGTTTCCAGCCTCCTCTTTCTGCCCCACTGTTTCCAGACTCCTGTTTCTCCCCCTCTGTTTCCAGACTCCTATTTCTCCCCCTCTGTTTCCAGACTCCTGTTTCTCCCCCTCTGTTTCCAGACTCATGTTTCTGCCCCTCTGTTTCCAGACTTCTTTTTCTCACCCTGTGTTTCCAGACTCCTGTTTCTCCCCCTCTGTTTCCAGCCTCCAGTTTCTCCCCCTCTGTTTCCAGACTCCTATTTCTGCCCCGCTGTTTCCAGACTCCTGTTTCTCACCATCTGTTTCCAGACTCCTGTTTCTCCCCCTCTGTTTCTAGACTCCTGTTTCTGCCCCTCTGTTTCCAGCCTCCTGTTTCTGCCCCTCTGTTACCAGACTCCTGTTTCTCCCCCTCTGTTTCCAGACTCCTGTTTCTCCTCCTCTGTTTACAGACTCCTGTTTCTCCCCATCTGTTTTCAGACTCCTGTTTCTGCCCCGCTGTTTCCAGACTCCTGTTTCTCACCCTCTGTTTCCAGTCTCCTCTTTCTGCCCCTCTGTTTCCAGCCTCCTGTTTCTGCCCCTCTGTTTCCAATCTCCTGTTTCTCTCCCTCTGTTTCCAGACTCCTGTTTCTCTCCCTCTGTTTCCAGACTCCTGTTTCTGCCCCTCTGTTTCCAGACTCCTGTTTCTCACCACCTGTTTCCAGACTCCTGTTTCTCCCCCTCTGTTTCCAGACTCCTGTTTCTGCCCCTCTGTTTCCAGCCTCCTGTTTCTCCCCCTCTGTTTCCACACTGCTGTTTCTGCCCCTCAGTTTCCAGACACTTGTTTCTCCCCCTCTGTTTCCAGACTCCTGTTTCTCCCCCTCTGCTTCCAGACTCCTGTTTCTCCCCCTCTGTTTCCAGTCTCCTGTTTCTCCACCTCTGTTTCCAGACTCCTGTTTCTCACCCTCTGTTTCCAGGCTCCTGTTTCTCACCCTCTGTTTCGAGCCTCCTGTTTCTCCCCCTCTGTTTCCACACTCCTGTTTCTGCCCCACTGTGTCCAGACTCCTGTTTCTCACCCTCTGTTTCCAGCCTCATGTTTCTCTCCCTCTGTTTCCAGCCTCCTCTTTCTGCCCCACTGTTTCCAGACTCCTGTTTCTCCCCCTCTGTTTCCAGACTCCTATTTCTCCCCCTCTGTTTCCAGACTCCTGTTTCTCCCCCTCTGTTTCCAGACTCCTGTTTCTGCCCCTCTGTTTCCAGCCTCCTGTTTCTCCCCCTCTGTTTCCACACTCCTGTTTCTGCCCCTCTGTTTCCAGAGTCTTGTTTCTCCCCCTCTGTTTCCAGCCCCTTGTTTCTCCCCCTCTGTTTCCAGACTCCTGTTTCTCCTCCTCTGTTTCCAGACTCCTGTTTCTGCCCCTCTGCTTCCAGACTCAAGTTTCTGCCTCTCTGTTTCCAGCCTCCTGTTTCTCCCCCTCTGTTTCCAGGCTCCTGTTTCTCCTCCTCTGTTTCCAGACTCCTGTTTCTCCCCCTCTGTTTCCAGACTCCTGTTTCTCCCCCTCTGTATCCAGACTCCTGTTTCTCCCCCTCTGTTTCCAGACTCCTGTTTCTGCCACTCTGTTTCCCGACCCCTGTTTCTGCCCCACTGTTTCCAGACTCCTGTTTCTGCCCCTCTGTTTCCAGCCTCCTGTTTATGCCCCTCTGTTTCCAGCCTCCTGTTTCTCCCCCTCTGTTTCCAGACTCCTGTTTCTGCCCCTCTGTTTCCAGACTCCTGATTCTGCCCCTCTGTTTCCAGACTCCTGTATCTCCCCCTCTGTTTCCACACTCCTGCTTCTCCCCCTCTGTTTCCAGCCTCCTGTTTCTGCCCCTCTGTTTCGAGACTCCTGTTTCTGCCCCTCTGTTTCCAGCCTCCTGTTTCTCCCCCTCTGTTTCCAGACTCCTGTTTCTCCCAATCTGTTTCCAGACTCCTGTTTCTGCCCCTCTGTTTCCAGTCTCCTGTTTCTGCCCCTCTGTTTCCAGACGCCTGTTTCTCCCCCTCTGTTTCCAGGATCCTGTTTCTCACCCTCTGTTTCCAGCCTCCTGTTTCTCACCCTCTGTTTCCAGCCTCCTGTTTCTCCCCCTCTGTTTCCAGACTCCTGTTTCTGCCCCTCTGTTTCCACACTGCTGTTTCTGCCCCTCAGTTTCCAGACACTTGTTTCTCCCCCTCTGTTTCCAGACTCCTGTTTCTCCCCCTCTGCTTCCAGACTCCTGTTTCTCCCCCTCTGTTTCCAGTCTCCTGTTTCTCCACCTCTGTTTCCAGACTCCTGTTTCTCACCCTCTGTTTCCAGGCTCCTGTTTCTCACCCTCTGTTTCGAGCCTCCTGTTTCTCCCCCTCTGTTTCCACACTCCTGTTTCTGCCCCACTGTGTCCAGACTCCTGTTTCTCACCCTCTGTTTCCAGACTCCTGTTTCTGCCCCTCTGTTTCCAGACTCCTGTTTCTGCCTCTCTGTTTCCAGACTCCGGTTTCTGCCCCTCTGTTTCCAGAGTCCTGTTTCTCACCCTCTGTTTCCAGCCTCCTGTTTCTCTCCCTGTGTTTCCAGCCTCCTCTTTCTGCCCCACTGTTTCCAGACTCCTGTTTCTCCCCCTCTGTTTCCAGACTCCTATTTCTCCCCCTCTGTTTCCAGACTCCTGTTTCTCCCCCTCTGTTTCCAGGCTCATGTTTCTGCCCCTCTGTTTCCAGACTTCTTTTTCTCACCCTGTGTTTCCAGACTCCTGTTTCTCCCCCTCTGTTTCCAGCCTCCAGTTCCTCCCCCTCTGTTTCCAGACTCCTATTTCTGCCCCGCTGTTTCCAGACTCCTGTTTCTCACCATCTGTTTCCAGACTCCTGTTTCTCCCCCTCTGTTTCTAGACTCCTGTTTCTGCCCCTCTGTTTCCAGCCTCCTGTTTCTGCCCCTCTGTTTCCAGACTCCTGTTTCTCCCCCTCTGTTTCCAGACTCCTGTTTCTCCTCCTCCGTTTACAGACTCCTGTTTCTCCCCATCTGTTTTCAGACTCCTGTTTCTGCCCCTCTGTTTCCAGACTCCTGTTTCTCCCCCTCTGTTTCCAGACTCCTGTTTCTCCCCCTCTGTTTCCAGACACCTGTTTCTCCCACTCTGTTTCCGGACTCCTGTTTCTCCCCCTCTCTTTCCAGTCTCCTGTTTCTCCACCTCTGTTTCCAGACTCCTGTTTCCCACCCTCTGTTTCCAGGCTCCTGTTTCTCCCCCTCTGTTTCGAGCCTCCTGTTTCTGCCCCTCTGTTTCCAGCCTCCTGTTTCTCCCCCTCGGTTTCCAAACTCCTCCTTCTGCCCCTCTGTTTCCAGACTCCTGTTTCTCACCCTCTGTTTCCAGACTCCTGTTTCTGCCCCTCTGTTTCCAGACTCCTGTTTCTGCCCCTCTGTTTCCAGACGCCTGTTTCTCCCCCTCTGTTTCCAGACTCCTGTTTCTCACACTCTGTTTCCAGCCTCCTGTTTCTCACCCTCTGTTTCCAGCCTCCTGTTTCTCGCCCTCTGTTTCGAGACTCCTGTTTCTGCCCATCTGTTTCCAGACTCCTGTTTCTGCCCCTCTGTTTCCAGACGCCTGTTTCTGCCCCTCTGTTTCCAGCCTCCTGTTTCTGCCCCTCTGTTTCCAGACTCCTGTTTCTCCCCCTCTATTTGCAGACCCCTGTTTCTCCCCCTCTGTTTTCAGACTGCTGTTTCTGCCACTCTGTTTCCAGACTCCTGTTTCTCCCCCTCTGTTTCCAGACTCCTGTTTCTCCCCCTCTGTTTCCAGACACCTGTTTCTCCCCCTCTGTTTCCAGACTCCTGTTTCTCCCCCTCTGTTTCCAGACTCCTGTTTCTCACCCTCTGTTTCCAGTCTCCTCTTTATGCCCCTCTGTTTCCAGCCTCCTGTTTCTGCCCCTCTGTTTCCAGTCTCCTGTTTCTCTCCCTCTGTTTCCAGACTCCTGTTTCTCCCCCTCTGTTTCCAGACTCCTGTTTCTCCTCTTCTGTTTCCAGACTCCTGTTTCTGCCCCTCTGTTTCCAGACTCCTGTTTCTCCACCTCTGTTTCCAGACTCCTGTTTCTCCCCCTCTATTTCCAGACTCCTGTTTCTCCCCCTCTGTTTCCAGACTCCTGTTTCTCCCCCTCTGTTTCCAGACTCCTGTTTCTCCCACTCTGTTTCCAGACTCCTGTTTCTGCCCCTCTGTTTCCAGTCTCCTGTTTCTGCCCCTCTGTTTCCAGACGCCTGTTTCTCCCCCTCTGTTTCCAGGCTCCTGTTTCTCACCCTCTGTTTCCAGCCTCCTGTTTCTCACCCTCTGTTTCCAGCCTCCTGTTTCTCCCCCTCTGTTTCCAGACTCCTGTTTCTGCCCCTCTGTTTCCAGACTCCTGTTTCTGCCCCTCTGTTTCCAGACTCCGGTTTCTGCCCCTCTGTTTCCAGACTCCTGTTTCTCACCCTCTGTTTCCAGCCGCCTGTTTCTCGCCCTCTGTTTCGAGACTCCTGTTTCTGCCCCTCTTTTTCCAGACTCCTGTTTCTGCCCCTCTGTTTCCAGACTCCTGTTTCTGCCCCTCTGTTTCCAGCCTCCTGTTTCTGCCCCTCTGTTTCCATACTCCTGTTTCTGGCCCTCTGTTTCCAGACTCCTGTTTCTCCCCCTCTGTTTGCAGACCCCTGTTTCTCTCCCTCTGTTTCCAGACTCCTGTTTCTCCCCCTCTGTTTCCAGACTCCTGTTTCTCACCCTCTGTTTCCAGTCTCCTCTTTCTGCCCCTCTGTTTCCAGCCTCCTGTTTCTGCCCCTCTGTTTCCAATCTCCTGTTTCTCTCCCTCTGTTTCCAGACTCCTGTTTCTCCCCCTCTGTTTCCAGCCTCCTGTTTCTCCCCCTCTGTTTCCAGACTCCTGTTTCTGCCCCTCTGTTTCCAGACTCCTGTTTCTCACCACCTGTTTCCAGACTCCTGTTTCTCCCCCTCTGTTTCCAGACTCCTGTTTCTGCCCCTCTGTTTCCAGCCTCCTGTTTCTCCCCCTCTGTTTCCACACTCCTGTTTCTGCCCCTCAGTTTCCAGACACTTGTTTCTCCCCCTCTGTTTCCAGACTCCTGTTTCTCCCCCTCTGCTTCCAGACTCCTGTTTCTCCACCTCTGTTTCCAGACTCCTATTTCTCACCCTCTGTTTCCAGGCTCCTGTTTCTCACCCTCTGTTTCGAGCCTCCTGTTTCTCCCCCTCTGTTTCCACACTCCTGTTTCTGCCCCACTGTGTCCAGACTCCTGTTTCTCACCCTCTGTTTCCAGACTCCTGTTTCTGCCCCTCTGTTTCCAGACTCCTGTTTCTGCCTCTCTGTTTCCAGACTCCGGTTTCTGCCCCTCTGTTTCCAGATTCCTGTTTCTCACCCTCTGCTTCCAGCCTCATGTTTCTCTCCCTCTGTTTCCAGCCTCCTCTTTCTGCCCCACTGTTTCCAGACTCCTGTTTCTCCCCCTCTGTTTCCAGACTCCTATTTCTCCCCCTCTGTTTCCAGACTCCTGTTTCTCCCCCTCTGTTTCCAGACTCATGTTTCTGCCCCTCTGTTTCCAGACTTCTTTTTCTCACCCTGTGTTTCCAGACTCCTGTTTCTCCCCCTCTGTTTCCAGCCTCCAGTTTCTCCCCCTCTGTTTCCAGACTCCTATTTCTGCCCCGCTGTTTCCAGACTCCTGTTTCTCACCATCTGTTTCCAGACTCCTGTTTCTCCCCCCTGTTTCTAGACTCCTGTTTCTGCCCCTCTGTTTCCAGCCTCCTGTTTCTGCCCCTCTGTTTCCAGACTCCTGTTTCTCCCCCTCTGTTTCCAGACTCCTGTTTCTCCTCCTCTGTTTACAGACTCCTGTTTCTCCCCATCTGTTTTCAGACTCCTGTTTCTGCCCCGCTGTTTCCAGACTCCTGTTTCTCACCCTCTGTTTCCAGTCTCCTCTTTCTGCCCCTCTGTTTCCAGACTCCTGTTTCTGCCCCTCTGTTTCCAATCTCCTGTTTCTCTCCCTCTGTTTCCAGACTCCTGTTTCTCCCCCTCTGTTTCCAGCCTCCTGTTTCTCCCCCTCTGTTTCCAGACTCCTGTTTCTGCCCCACTGTTTCCAGACTCCTGTTTCTCACCACCTGTTTCCAGACTCCTGTTTCTCCCCCTCTGTTTCCAGACTCCTGTTTCTGCCCCTCTGTTTCCAGCCTCCTGTTTCTCCCCCTCTGTTTCCACACTCCTGTTTCTGCCCCTCAGTTTCCAGACACTTGTTTCTCCCCCTCTGTTTCCAGACTCCTGTTTCTCCCCCTCTGCTTCCAGACTCCTGTTTCTCCCCCTCTGTTTCCAGTCTCCTGTTTCTCCACCTCTGTTTCCAGACTCCTGTTTCTCACCCTCTGTTTCCAGGCTCCTGTTTCTCACCCTCTGTTTCGAGCCTCCTGTTTCTCCCCCTCTGTTTCCACACTCCTGTTTCTGCCCCACTGTGTCCAGACTCCTGTTTCTCACCCTCTGTTTCCAGACTCCTGTTTCTGCCCCTCTGTTTCCAGACTCCTGTTTCTGCCTCTCTGTTTCCAGACTCCGGTTTCTGCCCCTCTGTTTCCAGAGTCCTGTTTCTCACCCTCTGTTTCCAGCCTCATGTTTCTCTCCCTCTGTTTCCAGCCTCCTCTTTCTGCCCCACTGTTTCCAGACTCCTGTTTCTCCCCCTCTGTTTCCAGACTCCTATTTCTCCCCCTCTGTTTCCAGACTCCTGTTTCTCCCCCTCTGTTTCCAGACTCATGTTTCTGCCCCTCTGTTTCCAGACTTCTTTTTCTCACCCTGTGTTTCCAGACTCCTGTTTCTCCCCCTCTGTTTCCAGCCTCCAGTTCCTCCCCCTCTGTTTCCAGACTCCTATTTCTGCCCCGTTGTTTCCAGACTCCTGTTTCTCACCATCTGTTTCCAGACTCCTGTTTCTCCCCCTCTGTTTCTAGACTCCTGTTTCTGCCCCTCTGTTTCCAGCCTCCTGTTTCTGCCCCTCTGTTTCCAGACTCCTGTTTCTCCCCCTCTGTTTCCAGACTCCTGTTTCTCCTCCTCTGTTTACAGACTCCTGTTTCTCCCCATCTGTTTTCAGACTCCTGTTTCTGCCCCTCTGTGTCCAGACTCCTGTTTCTCCCCCTCTGTTTCCAGACTCCTGTTTCTCCCCCTCTGTTTCCAGACACCTGTTTCTCCCACTCTGTTTCCGGACTCCTGTTTCTCCCCCTCTCTTTCCAGTCTCCTGTTTCTCCACCTCTGTTTCCAGACTCCTGTTTCCCACCCTCTGTTTCCAGGCTCCTGTTTCTCCCCCTCTGTTTCGAGCCTCCTGTTTCTGCCCCTCTGTTTCCAGCCTCCTGTTTCTCCCCCTCGGTTTCCAAACTCCTCCTTCTGCCCCTCTGTTTCCAGACTCCTGTTTCTCCCCCTCTGTTTCCAGACTCCTGTTTCTGCCCCTCTGTTTCCAGACTTCTGTTTCTCACACTGTGTTTCCAGACTCTTGTTTCTCCCCCTCTGTTTCCAGACTCCTGTTTCTCCCCCTCTGTTTCCAGACACATGTTTCTCCCACTCTGTTTCCAGACTCCTGTTTCTGCCCCTCTGTTTCCAGACTCCTGTTTCTGCCTCTCTGTTTCCAGACTCCGGTTTCTGCCCCTCTGTTTCCAGAGTCCTGTTTCTCACCCTCTGTTTCCAGCCTCATGTTTCTCTCCCTCTGTTTCCAGCCTCCTCTTTCTGCCCCACTGTTTCCAGACTCCTGTTTCTCCCCCTCTGTTTCCAGACTCCTATTTCTCCCCCTCTGTTTCCAGACTCCTGTTTCTCCCCCTCTGATTCCAGACTCATGTTTCTGCCCCTCTGTTTCCAGAATTCTTTTTCTCACCCTGTGTTTCCGGACTCCTGTTTCTCCCCCTCTGTTTCCAGCCTCCTGTTTCTCGCCCTCTGTTTCGAGACTCCTGTTTCTGCCCATCTGTTTCCAGACTCCTGTTTCCGCCCCTCTGTTTCCAGACACCTGTTTCTGCCCCTCTGTTTCCAGCCTCCTGTTTCTGCCCCTCTGTTTCCAGACTCCTGTTTCTCCCCCTCTATTTGCAGACCTCTGTTCCTCCCCCTCTGTTTTCAGACTGCTGTTTCTGCCACTCTGTTTCCAGACTCCTGTTTCTCCCCCTCTCTTTCCAGACTCCTGTTTCTCCCCCTCTGTTTCCAGACACCTGTTTCTCCCCCTCTGTTTCCAGACTCCTGTTTCTCCCCCTCTGTTTCCAGACTCCTGTTTCTCACCCTCTGTTTCCAGTCTCCTCTTTATGCCCCTCTGTTTCCAGCCTCCTGTTTCTCCCCCTCTGTTTCCAGTCTCCTGTTTCTCTCCCTCTGTTTCCAGACTCCTGTTTCTCCCCCTCTGTTTCCAGACTCCTGTTTCTCCTCCTCTGTTTCCAGACTCCTGTTTCTGCCCCTCTGTTTCCAGACTCCTGTTTCTCCACCTCTGTTTCCAGACTCCTGTTTCTCCCCCTCTGTTTCCAGACTCCTGTTTCTCCCCCTCTGTTTCCAGACTCCTGTTTCTCCCCCTCTGTTTCCAGTCTCCTGTTTCTCCACCTCTGTTTCCAGACTCCTGTTTCTCACCCTCTGTTTCCAGGCTCCTGTTTGTCCCCCTCTGTTTCGAGCCTCCTCTTTCTGCCCCTCTGTTTCCAGCCTCCTGTTTCTCCCCCTCTGTTTCCAGCCTCCTCTTTCTCCCCCTCTGTTTCCTGACTCCTGTTTCTGCCCCTCTGTTTCCAGGCTCCTGTTTCTGCCCCTGTGTTTCCAGCCTCCTGTTTCTCCCCCTCTGTTTCCAGACTCCTGTTTCTCCCCCTCTGCTTCCAGACTCCTGTTTCTCCCCCTCTGTTTCCAGACTCCTGTTTCTGCCCCTCTGTTTCCAGCCTCCTGTTTCTGCCCCTCTGTTTCCAGCCCCCTGTTTCTCCCCCTCTGTTTCCAGAGTCTTGTTTCTCCCCCTCTGTTTCCAGCCCCTTGTTTCTCCCCCTCTGTTTCCAGACTCCTGTTTCTCCTCCTCTGTTTCCAGACTCCTGTTTCTGCCCCCTCTGTTTCCAGACTCCAGTTTCTGCCTCTCTGTTTCCAGCCTCCTGTTTCTCCCCCTCTGTTTCCAGGCTCCTGTTTCTCCTCCTCTGTTTCCAGACTCCTGTTTCTCCCCCTCTGTTTCCAGACTCCTGTTTCTCCCCCTCTGTATCCAGACTCCTGTTTCTCCCCCTCTGTTTCCAGACTCCTGTTTCTGCCACTCTGTTTCCCGACCCCTGTTTCTGCCCCTCTGTTTCCAGACTCCTGTTTCTGCCCCTCTGTTTCCAGCCTCCTGTTTATGCCCCTCTGTTTCCAGCCTCCTGTTTCTCCCCCTCTGTTTCCAGGCTCCTGTTTCTCCTCCTCTGTTTACAGGCTCCTGTTTCTCCCCCTCTGTTTTCAGACTCCTGATTCTGCCCCTCTGTTTCCAGACTCCTGTATCTCCCCCTCTGTTCCACACTCCTCCTTCTCCCCCTCTGTTTCCAGCCTCCTGTTTCTGCCCCTCTGTTTCGAGACTCCTGTTTCTGCCCCTCTGTTTCCAGCCTCCTGTTTCTCCCCCTCTGTTTCCAGACTCCTGTTTCTCCCACTCTGTTTCCAGACTCCTGTTTCTGCCCCTCTGTTTCCAGTCTCCTGTTTCTGCCCCTCTGTTTCCAGACGCCTGTTTCTCCCCCTCTGTTTCCAGGCTCCTGTTTCTCACCCTCTGTTTCCAGCCTCCTGTTTCTCACCCTCTGTTTCCAGCCTCCTGTTTCTCCCCCTCTGTTTCCAGACTCCTGTTTCTGCCCCTCTGTTTCCAGACTCCTGTTCTGCCCCTCTGTTTCCAGACTCCGGTTTCTGCCCCTCTGTTTCCAGACTCCTGTTTCTCACCCTCTGTTTCCAGCCGCCTGTTTCTCGCCCTCTGTTTCGAGACTCCTGTTTCTGCCCCTCTTTTTCCAGACTCCTGTTTCTGCCCCTCTGTTTCCAGACTCCTGTTTCTGCCCCTCTGTTTCCAGCCTCCTGTTTCTGCCCCTCTGTTTCCATACTCCTGTTTCTCCCCCTCTGTTTGCAGACCCCTGTTTCTCCCCCTCTGTTTTCAGACTGCTGTTTCTGCCCCTCTGTTTCCAGACTCCTGTTTCTCCCCCTCTGTTTGCAGACCCCTGTTTCTCCCCCTCTGTTTCCAGACTCCTGTTTCTCCCCCTCTGTTTCCAGACTCCTGTTTCTCACCCTTTGTTTCCAGTCTCCTCTTTCTGCCCCTCTGTTTCCAGCCTCCTGTTTCTGCCCCTCTGTTTCCAATCTCCTGTTTCTCTCCCTCTGTTTCCAGACTTCTGTTTCTCCCCTCTGTTTCCAAACTCCTGTTTCTCCCCCTCTGTTTCCAGACTCCTGTTTCTGCCCCTCTGTTTCCAGACTCCTGTTTCTCACCATCTGTTTCCAGACTCCTGTTTCTCCCCCTCTGTTTCCAGCCTCCTGTTTCTCCCCCTCTGTTTCCACACTCCTGTTTCTGCCCCTCAGTTTCCAGACACTTGTTTCTCCCCCTCTGTTTCCAGACTCCTGTTTCTCCCCCTCTGCTTCCAGACTCCTGTTTCTCCCCCTCTGTTTCCAGTCTCCTGTTTCTCCACCTCTGTTTCCAGACTCCTGTTTCTCACCCTCTGTTTCCAGGCTCCTGTTTCTCACCTCTGTTTCGAGCCTCCTTTTTCTCCCCCTCTGTTTCCACACTCCTGTTTCTGCCCCACTGTGTCCAGACTCCTGTTTCTCACCCTCTGTTTCCAGACTCCTGTTTCTGCCCCTCTGTTTCCAGACTCCTGTTTCTGCCTCTCTGTTTCCAGACTCCGGTTTCTGCCCCTCTGTTTCCAGAGTCCTGTTTCTCACCCTCTGTTTCCAGCCTCATGTTTCTCGCCCTCTGTTTCCAGCCTCCTCTTTCTGCCCCACTGTTTCCAGACTCCTGTTTCTCCCCCTCTGTTTCCAGACTCCCTGTTTCTCCCCCTCTGTTTCCAGCCTCCAGTTTCTCCCCCTCTGTTTCCAGACTCCTATTTCTGCCCCTCTGTTTCCAGACTCCTGTTTCTCACCATCTGTTTCCAGACTCCTGTTTCTCCCCCTCTGTTTCCAGACTCCTGTTTCTGCCCCTCTGTTTCCAGCCTCCTGTTTCTGCCCCTCTGTTTCCAGACTCCTGTTTCTCCCCTCTGTTTCCAGACTCCTGTTTCTCCTCCTCTGTTTACAGACTCCTGTTTCTCCCCATCTGTTTTCAGACTCCTGTTTCTGCCCCTCTGTTTCCAGACTCCCTGTTTCTCCCCCTCTGTTTCCAGACTCCTGTTTCTCCCTCTGTTTCCAGACACCTGTTTCTCCCCCTTTGTTTCCAGACTCCTGTTTCTCCCCCTCTGTTTCCAGTCTCCTGTTTCTCCACCTCTGTTTCCAGACTCCTGTTTCCCACCCTCTGTTTCCAGGCTCCTGTTTCTCCCCTCTGTTTCGAGCCTCCTGTTTCTGCCCCTCTGTTTCCAGCCTCCTGTTTCTCCCCCTCTGTTTCCAAACTCCTCTTTCTGCCCCTCTTTTTCCAGACTCCTGTTTCTCCCCCTCTGTTTCCAGACTCCTGATTCTGCCCCTCTGTTTCCAGTCTCCTGTTTCTGCCCCCTCTGTTTCCAGCCTCCTGTTTCTCCCCCTCTGTTTCCAGACTCCTGTTTCTCCTCCTCTGTTTCCAGACTCCTGTTTCTCCAACTCTGTTTCCAGACTCCTGTTTCTGCCCCTCTGTTTCCACCCTCCAGTTTCTGCCCCTCTGTTTCCAGCCTCCTGTTTCTCCCCCTCTGTTTCCAGACTCCTGTTTCTCCTCCTCTGTTTTTCAGACTCCTGTTTCTCCCCCTCTGTTTCCAGACTCCTGTTTCTCCCCTCTGTTTCCAGACTCCTGTTTCTGCCCCTCTGTTTCCAGACTCCTGTTTCTGCCCCTCTGTTTCCACCCTCCTGTTTCTGCCCCTCTGTTTCCAGCCTCCTGTTTCTCCCCCTCTGTTTCCAGACTCCTGTTTCTCCTCCTCTGTTTACAGACTCCTGTTTCTCACCCATCTGTTTTCAGACTCCTGTTTCTGCCCCTCTGTTTCCAGACTCCTGTTTCTCCCCCTCTGTTTCAGACTCCTGTTTCTGCCCCTCTGTTTCCAGACTCCGGTTTCTGCCCCTCTGTTTCCAGACTCCTGTTTCTCCCCCTCTGTTTCCAGACTCCTGTTTCTCACCCTCTGTTTCCAGACTCCTGTTTCTCCCCATCAATTTCCAGACTCCTGTTTCTCCCCCTCAGTTTCCAAACTCCTGTTTCTGCCGCTCTGTTTCCAGACTCCTGTTTCTCACCCTCTGTTTCCAGCCTCCTGTTTCTCGCCCTCTGTTTCCAGACTCCTGTTTCTGCCCCTCTGTTTCCAGCCTCCTGTTTCTCCCCCTCTGTTTGCAGACTCGTGTTTCTCCCCCTCTGTTTCCAGACTCCTGTTTCTGCCCCTCTGTTTCCAGACTCCTGTTTCTGCCCGTCTGTTTCCAGACTTCTGTTTCTCACCCTGTGTTTCCAGACTCCTGTTTCTCCCCCTCTGTTTCCAGCCTCCTGTTTCTCCCCCCTGTTTCCAGACTCCAATTTCTGACTTCTGTTTCCAGACACCTGTTTCTCACCATCTGTTTCCAGACTCCTGTTTCTCCCCCTCTGTTTCCAGACTCCTGTTTCTGCCCCTCTGTTTCCAGCCTCCTGATTCTCCCCCTATGATTCCAGCCTCCTGTTTCTCCCCCTCTGTTTCCAGACTCCTGTTTCTCCTCCTCTGTTTCCAGACTCCTGTTTCTGCCCCTCTGTTTCCAGACTCCAGTTTCTGCCTCTCTGTTTCCAGCCTCCTGTTTCTCCCCTCTGTTTCCAGACTCCTGTTTCTCCTCCTCTGTTTCCAGACTCCTGATTCTCCCCCTCTGTTTCCTGACTCCTGTTTCTGCCCCTCTGTTTCCAGGCTCCTGTTTCTGCCCCTCTGTTTCCAGCCTCCTGTTTCTCCCCCTCTGTTTCCAGACTCCTGTTTCTCCCCCTCTGCTTCCAGACTCCTGTTTCTCCCCCTCTGTTTCCAGACTCCTGTTTCTGCCCCTCTGTTTCCAGCCTCCTGTTTCTGCCCCTCTGTTTCCAGCCTCCTGTTTCTCCCCCTCAGTTTCCAGACTCCTGTTTCTCCTCCTCTGTTTTCAGACTCCTGTTTCTGCCCCTCTGTTTCCAGACTCCTGTTTCCCCCCCTCTGTTTCCAGACTCCTGTTTCTCACCCTCTGTTTCCAGGCTCCTGTTTCTGCCCCACTGTTTACAGACTCCTCTTTCTGCCCCTCTGTTTCCAGCCTCCTGTTTCTCCCCCTCTGTTTCCAGACTCCTGTTTCTCCCCCTCTGTTTCCAGACTCCTATTTCTGCCCCTCCGTTTCCAGCCTCCTGTTTCTCCCCCTCTGTTTCCTCACTCCTGTTTCTGCCTCTCTGTTTCCAGAGTCTTGTTTCTCCCCCACTGTTTCCAGCCTCTTGTTTCTCCCCCTCTGTTTCCAGACTCCTGTTTCTGCCCCTCTGTTTCCAGACTCCTGTTTCTGCCCCTCTGTTTCCAGCCTCCTGTTTCTGCCCCTCTGTTTCCAGCCTCCTGCTTCTCCCCCTCTGGTTCCAGGCTCCTGTTTCTCCTCCTCTGTTTACAGGCTCCTGTTTCTCCCCCTCTGTTTTCAGACTCCTGATTCTGCCTCTCTGTTTCCAGACTCCTGTATCTCCCCCTCTGTTTCCAGACTCCTGCTTCTCCCCCTCTGTTTCCAGCCTCCTGTTTCTGCCCCTCTGTTTCGAGACTCCTGTTTCTGCCCCTCTGTTTCCAGCCTCCTGTTTCTCCCCCTCTGTTTGCAGACTCCTGTTTCTCCCACTCTGTTTCCAGACTCCTGTTTCTGCCCCTCTGTTTCCAGTCTCCTGTTTCTGCCCCTCTGTTTCCAGACGCCTGTTTCTCCCCCTCTCTTTCCAGACTCCTGTTTCTCACCCTCTGTTTCCAGCCTCCTGTTTCTCCCCCTCTGTTTCGAGACTCCTGTTTCTGCCCCTCTGTTTCCAGACTCCTGTTTCTTCCCCTCTGTTTCCAGACTCCGGTTTCTGCCCCTCTGTTTACAGACTCCTGTTTCTCACCCTCTGTTTCCAGCCGCCTGTTTCTCGCCCTCTGTTTCGAGACTCCTGTTTCTGCCCCTCTGTTTCCAGACTCCTGTTTCTGCCCCTCTGTTTCCAGACTCCTGTTTCTGCCCCTCTGTTTCAACCTCCTGTTTCTGCCCCTCTGTTTCCATACTCCTGTTTCTCCCCCTCTGTTTGCAGACCCCTGTTTCTCCCCGTCTGTTTTCAGACTGCTGTTTCTGCCCCTCTGTTTCCAGACTCCTGTTTCTCCCCCTCTGTTTGCAGACCCCTGTTTCTCCCCCTCTGTTTCCATACTCCTGTTTCTCCCCCTCTGTTTCCAGACTACTGTTTCTCACCCTCTGTTTCCAGTCTCCTCTTTCTGCCCCTCTGTTTCCAGCCTCCTGTTTCTGCCCCTCTGTTTCCAATCTCCTGTTTCTCTCCCTCTGTTTCCAGACTCCTGTTTCTCCCCCTCTGTTTCCAGCCTCCTGTTTCTCCCCCTCTGTTTCCAGTCTCCTGTTTCTGCCCCTCTGTTTCCAGACTCCTGTTTCTCACCATCTGTTTCCAGACTCCTGTTTCTCCCCCTCTGTTTCCAGCCTCCTGTTTCTCCCCCTCTGTTTCCACACTCCTGTTTCTGCCCCTCAGTTTCCAGACACTTGTTTCTCCCCCTCTGCTTCCAGACTCCTGTTTCTCCCCCTCTGTTTCCAGTCTCTTGTTTCTCCACCTCTGTTTCCAGGGTCCTGCTTCTCACCCTCTGTTTCCAGGGTCCTGCTTCTCACCCTCTGTTTCGAGCCTCCTTTTTCTCCCCCTCTGTTTCCACACTCCTGTTTCTGCCCCTCAGTTTCCAGACACTTGTTTCTCCCCCTCTGCTTCCAGACTCCTGTTTCTCCCCCTCTGTTTCCAGTCTCCTGTTTCTCCACCTCTGTTTCCAGACTCCTGTTTCTCCCCCTCTGTTTCCAGTCTCCTGTTTCTCCACCTCTGTTTCCAGACTCCTGTTTCTCACCCTCTGTTTCCAGACTCCTGTTTCTCCCCCTCTGTTTCGAGCCTCCTGTTTCTGCCCCTCTGTTTCCAGCCTCCTGTTTCTCCCCCTCTGTTTCCAAACTCATGTTTCTGCCACTCTGTTTCCAGACTCCTGTTTCTGCCACTCTGTTTCCAGACTCCTGTTTCTCACCCTCTGTTTCCAGCCACCTGTTTCTGCTCCTCTGTTTCCAGCCTCCTGTTTCTCCCCCTCTGTTTCCAGACTCCTGTTTCTCACCCTCTGTTTCCAGACTCCTGTTTCTGCCCCTCTGTTTCCAGACTCCTGTTTCTCACCCTCTGTTTCCAGACTCCTGTTTCTGCCCCTCTGTTTCCAGACTCCTGTTTCTCCCCCTCTGTTTCCAGACGCCTGTTTCTCCCCCTCTGTTTCCAGCCTCCTGTTTCTCCCCCTCTGTTTCCAGACTCCTGTTTCTCCTCCTCTGTTTTCAGACTCCTGTTTCTGCCCCTCTGTTTCCAGACTCCTGTTTCCCCCCCTCTGTTTCCAAACTCCTGTTTCTCACCCTCTGTTTCCAGGCTCCTGTTTCTGCGCCACTGTTTCCAGACTCCTCTTTCTACCCTTCTGTTTCCAGCCTCCTGTTTCTCCACCTCTGTTTCCAGACTCCTGTTTCTCCCCCTCTGTTTCCAGACTCCTGTTTCTGCCCCTCTGTTTCCAGCCTCCTGTTTCTCCCCCTCTGTTTCCAGACTCCTGTTTCTCCCCCTCTGTTTCCAGCCTCCTGTTTCTCCCCCTCTGTTTCCACACTCCTGTTTCTGCCCCTCTGTTTCCAGACTCTTGATTCTCCCCCTCTGTTTCCAGCCTCCTGTTTCTCCCCCTCTGTTTCCAGCCTCCTGTTTATGCCCCTCTGTTTCCAGCCTCCTGTTTCTCCCCCTCTGTTTCCAGACTCCTGTTTCTCCCCCTCTGTATCCAGACACCTGTTTCTCCCCCTCTGTTTCCAGACTCCTGTTTCTCGCCCTCTGTTTCCAGTCTCCTGTTTCTCCACCTCTGTTTCCAGACTCCTGTTTCTCACCCTCTGTTTCCAGACTCCTGTTTCTCCCCCTCTGTTTCGAGCCTCCTGTTTCTCCCCCTCTGTTTCCAGCCTCCTGTTTCTCCCCCTCTGTTTCCAAACTCATGTTTCTGCAACTCTGTTTCCAGACTCCTGTTTCTCCCCCTCTGTTTCCAGACTCCTATTTCTCCCCCTCTGTTTCCAGACTCCTGTTTCTCCCCCTCTGATTCCAGACTCATGTTTCTGCCCCTCTGTTTCCAGAATTCTTTTTCTCACCCTGTGTTTCCGGACTCCTGTTTCTCCCCCTCTGTTTCCAGCCTCCTGTTTCTCGCCCTCTGTTTCGAGACTCCTGTTTCTGCCCATCTGTTTCCAGACTCCTGTTTCTGCCCCTCTGTTTCCAGACACCTGTTTCGGCCCCACTGTTTCCAGCCTCCTGTTTCTGCCCCTCTGTTTCCAGACTCCTGTTTCTCCCCCTCTATTTGCAGACCCCTGTTTCTCCCCCTCTGTTTTCAGACTGCTGTTTCTGCCACTCTGTTTCCAGACTCCTGTTTCTCCCCCTCTGTTTCCAGACTCCTGTTTCTCCCCCTCTGTTTCCAGACACCTGTTTCTCCCCCTCTGTTTCCAGACTCCTGTTTCTCCCCCTCTGTTTCCAGACTCCTGTTTCTCACCCTCTGTTTCCTGTCTCCTCTTTATGCCCCTCTGTTTCCAGCCTCCTGTTTCTCCCCCTCTGTTTCCAGTCTCCTGTTTCTCTCCCTCTGTTTCCAGACTCCTGTTTCTCCCCCTCTGTTTCCAGACTCCTGTTTCTCCTCCTCTGTTTCCAGACTCCTGTTTCTGCCCCTCTGTTTCCAGACTCCTGTTTCTCCACCTCTGTTTCCAGACTCCTGTTTCTCCCCCTCTGTTTCCAGACTCCTGTTTCTCCCCCTCTGTTTCCAGACTCCTGTTTCTCCCCCTCTGTTTCCAGTCTCCTGTTTCTCCACCTCTGTTTCCAGACTCCTGTTTCTCACCCTCTGTTTCCAGGCTCCTGTTTGTCCCCCTCTGTTTCGAGCCTCCTCTTTCTGCCCCTCTGTTTCCAGCCTCCTGTTTCTCCCCCTCTGTTTCCAGCCTCCTCTTTCTCCCCCTCTGTTTCCTGACTCCTGTTTCTGCCCCTCTGTTTCCAGGCTCCTGTTTCTGCCCCTGTGTTTCCAGCCTCCTGTTTCTCCCCCTCTGTTTCCAGACTCCTGCTTCTCCCCCTCTGCTTCCAGACTCCTGTTTCTCCCCCTCTGTTTCCAGACTCCTGTTTCTGCCCCTGTGTTTCCAGCCTCCTGTTTCTGCCCCTCTGTTTCCAGCCTCCTGTTTCTCCCCCTCTGTTTCCAGAGTCTTGTTTCTCCCCCTCTGTTTCCAGCCCCTTGTTTCTCCCCCTCTGTTTCCAGACTCCTGTTTCTCCTCCTCTGTTTCCAGACTCCTGTTTCTGCCCCTCTGTTTCCAGACTCCAGTTTCTGCCTCTCTGTTTCCAGCCTCCTGTTTCTCCCCCTCTGTTTCCAGGCTCCTGTTTCTCCTCCTCTGTTTCCAGACTCCTGTTTCTCCCCCTCTGTTTCCAGACTCCTGTTTCTCCCCCTCTGTATCCAGACTCCTGTTTCTCCCCCTCTGTTTCCAGACTCCTGTTTCTGCCACTCTGTTTCCCGACCCCTGTTTCTGCCCCTCTGTTTCCAGACTCCTGTTTCTGCCCCTCTGTTTCCAGCCTCCTGTTTATGCCCCTCTGTTTCCAGCCTCCTGTTTCTCCCCCTCTGTTTCCAGGCTCCTGTTTCTCCTCCTCTGTTTACAGGCTCCTGTTTCTCCCCCTCTGTTTTCAGACTCCTGATTCTGCCCCTCTGTTTCCAGACTCCTGTATCTCCCCCTCTGTTTCCACACTCCTGCTTCTCCCCCTCTGTTTCCAGCCTCCTGTTTCTGCCCCTCTGTTTCGAGACTCCTGTTTCTGCCCCTCTGTTTCCAGCCTCCTGTTTCTCCCCCTCTGTTTCCAGACTCCTGTTTCTCCCACTCTGTTTCCAGACTCCTGTTTCTGCCCCTCTGTTTCCAGTCTCCAGTTTCTGCCCCTCTGTTTCCAGACTCCTGTTTCTCCCCCTCTGTTTCCAGGCTCCTGTTTCTCACCCTCTGTTTCCAGCCTCCTGTTTCTCACCCTCTGTTTCCAGCCTCCTGTTTCTCCCCCTCTGTTTCCAGACTCCTGTTTCTCACCCTCTGTTTCCAGTCTCCTCTTTCTGCCCCTCTGTTTCCAGCCTCCTGTTTCTGCCCCTCTGTTTCCAATCTCCTGTTTCTCTCCCTCTGTTTCCAGACTCCTGTTTCTCCCCCTCTGTTTCCAGACTCCTGTTTCTCCCCCTCTGTTTCCAGACTCCTGTTTCTCCCCCTCTGTTTCCAGCCTCCTGTTTCTCCCCCTCTGTTTCCAGACTCCTGTTTCTGCCCCTCTGTTTCCAGACTCCTGTTTCTCACCCTCTGTTTCCAGCCTCCTGTTTCTCCCCCTCTGTTTCCAGACTCCTGTTTCTGCCCCTCTGTTTCCAGACTCCTGTTTCTGCCCCTCTGTTTCCAGCCTCCTGTTTCTGCCCCTCTGTTTCCATACTCCTGTTTCTCCCCCTCTGTTTGCAGACCCCTGTTTCTCCCCCTCTGTTTTCAGACTGCTGTTTCTGCCCCTCTGTTTCCAGACTCCTGTTTCTCCCCCTCTGTTTGCAGACCCCTGTTTCTCCCCCTCTGTTTACAGACTCCTGTTTCTCCCCCTCTGTTTCCAGACTCCTGTTTCTCACCCTTTGTTTCCAGTCTCCTCTTTCTGCCCCTCTGTTTCCAGCCTCCTGTTTCTGCCCCTCTGTTTCCAATCTCCTGTTTCTCTCCCTCTGTTTCCAGACTCCTGTTTCTCCCCCTCTGTTTCCAAACTCCTGTTTCTCCCCCTCTGTTTCCAGACTCCTGTTTCTGCCCCTCTGTTTCCAGACTCCTGTTTCTCACCATCTGTTTCCAGACTCCTGTTTCTCCCCCTCTGTTTCCAGCCTCCTGTTTCTCCCCCTCTGTTTCCACACTCCTGTTTCTGCCCCTCAGTTTCCAGACACTTGTTTCTCCCCCTCTGTTTCCAGACTCCTGTTTCTCCCCCTCTGCTTCCAGACTCCTGTTTCTCCCCCTCTGTTTCCAGTCTCCTGTTTCTCCACCTCTGTTTCCAGACTCCTGTTTCTCACCCTCTGTTTCCAGGCTCCTGTTTCTCACCCTTTGTTTCGAGCCTCCTTTTTCTCCCCCTCTGTTTCCACACTCCTGTTTCTGCCCCACTGTGTCTTGACTCCTGTTTCTCACCCTCTGTTTCCAGACTCCTGTTTCTGCCCCTCTGTTTCCAGACTCCTGTTTCTGCCTCTCTGTTTCCAGACTCCGGTTTCTGCCCCTCTGTTTCCAGAGTCCTGTTTCTCACCCTCTGTTTCCAGCCTCATGTTTCTCGCCCTCTGTTTCCAGCCTCCTATTTCTGCCCCACTGTTTCCAGACTCCTGTTTCTCCCCCTCTGTTTCCAGACTCCTATTTCTCCCCCTCTGTTTCCAGACTCCTGTTTCTCCCCCTCTGTTTCCAGACTCATGTTTCTGCCCCTCTGTTTCCAGACTTCTTTTTCTCACCCTGTGTTTCCAGACTCCTGTTTCTCCCCCTCTGTTTCCAGCCTCCAGTTTCTCCCCCTCTGTTTCCAGACTCCTATTTCTGCCCCTCTGTTTCCAGACTCCTGTTTCTCACCATCTGTTTCCAGACTCCTGTTTCTCCCCCTCTGTTTCCAGACTCCTGTTTCTGCCCCTCTGTTTCCAGCCTCCTGTTTCTGCCCCTCTGTTTCCAGGCTCCTGTTTCTCCCCCTCTGTTTCCAGACTCCTGTTTCTCCTCCTCTGTTTACAGACTCCTGTTTCTCCCCATCTGTTTTCAGACTCCTGTTTCTGCCCCTCTGTTTCCAGACTCCTGTTTCTCCCCCTCTGTTTCCAGACTCCTGTTTCTCCCCCTCTGTTTCCAGACACCTGTTTCTCCCCCTCTTTTTCCAGACTCCTGTTTCTCCCCCTCTGTTTCCAGTCTCCTGTTTCTCCACCTCTGTTTCCAGACTCCTGTTTCCCACCCTCTGTTTCCAGGCTCCTGTTTCTCCCCCTCTGTTTCGAGCCTCCTGTTTCTGCCCCTCTGTTTCCAGCCTCCTGTTTCTCCCCCTCTGTTTCCAAACTCCTCTTTCTGCCCCTCTGTTTCCAGACTCCTGTTTCTCCCCCTCTGTTTCCAGACTCCTGTTTCTGCCCCTCTGTTTCCAGACTTCTGTTTCTCACACTGTGTTTCCAGACTCCTGTTTCTCCCCCTCTGTTTCCAGCCTCCTGTTTCTCCCCCTCTGTTTCCAGACTCCTGTTTCTGCCCCTCTGTTTCGAGCCTCCTGATTCTGCCCCTCTGTTTCCAGCCTCCTCTTTCTCACCCTCTGTTTCCTGTCTCCTGTTTCTCCCCCACTGTTTCCAGGCTCCTGTTTCTGCCCCTCTGTTTCCAGCCTCCTGTTTCTCCCCCTCTGTTTCCAGACTCCTGTTTCTCCTCCTCTGTTTCCAGACTCCTGTTTCTCCAACTCTGTTTCCAGACTCCTGTTTCTGCCCCTCTGTTTCCACCCTCCAGTTTCTGCCCCTCTGTTTCCAGCCTCCTGTTTCTCCCCCTCTGTTTCCAGACTCCTGTTTCTCCTCCTCTGTTTTCAGACTCCTGTTTCTCCCCCTCTGTTTCCAGACTCCTGTTTCTCCCCCTCTGTTTCCAGACTCCTGTTTCTGCCCCTCTGTTTCCAGACTCCTGTTTCTGCCCCTCTGTTTCCACCCTCCTGTTTCTGCCCCTCTGTTTCCAGCCTCCTGTTTCTCCCCCTCTGTTTCCAGACTCCTGTTTCTCCTCCTCTGTTTACAGACTCCTGTTTCTCCCCATCTGTTTTCAGACTCCTGTTTCTGCCCCTCTGTTTCCAGACTCCTGTTTCTCCCCCTCTGTTTCCAGACTCCTGTTTCTGCCCCTCTGTTTCCAGACTCCGGTTTCTGCCCCTCTGTTTCCAGACTCCTGTTTCTCCCCCTCTGTTTCCAGACTCCTGTTTCTCATCCTCTGTTTCCAGACTCCTGTTTCTCCCCATCAATTTCCAGACTCCTGTTTCTCCCCCTCAGTTTCCAAACTCCTGTTTCTGCCGCTCTGTTTCCAGACTCCTGTTTCTCACCCTCTGTTTCCAGCCTCCTGTTTCTCGCCCTCTGATTCCAGACTCCTGTTTCTGCCCCTCTGTTTCCAGACTCCTGTTTCTCCCCCTCTGTTTGCAGACTCGTGTTTCTCCCCCTCTGTTTCCAGACTCCTGTTTCTGCCCCTCTGTTTCCAGACTCCTGATTCTGCCCGTCTGTTTCCAGACTTCTGTTTCTCACCCTGTGTTTCCAGACTCCTGTTTCTCCCCCTCTGTTTCCAGCCTCCTGTTTCTCCCCTCTGTTTCCAGACTCCTATTTCTGACTTCTGTTTCCAGACACCTGTTTCTCACCATCTGTTTCCAGACTCCTGTTTCTCCCCCTCTGTTTCCAGACTCCTGTTTCTGCCCCTCTGTTTCCAGCCTCCTGATTCTCCCCCTCTGATTCCAGCCTCCTGTTTCTCCCCCTCTGTTTCCAGACTCCTGTTTCTCCTCCTCTGTTTCCAGACTCCTGTTTCTGCCCCTCTGTTTCCAGACTCCAGTTTCTGCCTCTCTGTTTCCAGCCTCCTGTTTCTCCCCTCTGTTTCCAGACTCCTGTTTCTCCTCCTCTGTTTCCAGACTCCTGATTCTCCCCCTCTGTTTCCTGACTCCTGTTTCTGCCCCTCTGTTTCCAGGCTCCTGTTTCTGCCCCTCTGTTTCCAGCCTCCTGTTTCTCCCCCTCTGTTTCCAGACTCCTGTTTCTCCCCCTCTGCTTCCAGACTCCTGTTTCTCCCCCTCTGTTTCCAGACTCCTGTTTCTGCCCCTCTGTTTCCAGCCTCCTGTTTCTGCCCCTCTGTTTCCAGCCTCCTGTTTCTCCCCCTCAGTTTCCAGACTCCTGTTTCTCCTCCTCTGTTTTCAGACTCCTGTTTCTGCCCCTCTGTTTCCAGACTCCTGTTTCCCCCCCTCTGTTTCCAGACTCCTGTTTCTCACCCTCTGTTTCCAGGCTCCTGTTTCTGCCCCACTGTTTACAGACTCCTCTTTCTGCCCCTCTGTTTCCAGCCTCCTGTTTCTCCCCCTCTGTTTCCAGACTCCTGTTTCTCCCCCTCTGTTTCCAGACTCCTATTTCTGCCCCTCCGTTTCCAGCCTCCTGTTTCTCCCCCTCTGTTTCCACACTCCTGTTTCTGCCTCTCTGTTTCCAGAGTCTTGTTTCTCCCCCACTGTTTCCAGCCTCTTGTTTCTCCCCCTCTGTTTCCAGACTCCTGTTTCTGCCCCTCTGTTTCCAGACTCCTGTTTCTGCCCCTCTGTTTCCAGCCTCCTGTTTCTGCCCCTCTGTTTCCAGCCTCCTGCTTCTCCCCCTCTGGTTCCAGGCTCCTGTTTCTCCTCCTCTGTTTACAGGCTCCTGTTTCTCCCCCTCTGTTTTCAGACTCCTGATTCTGCCTCTCTGTTTCCAGACTCCTGTATCTCCCCCTCTGTTTCCAGACTCCTGCTTCTCCCCCTCTGTTTCCAGCCTCCTGTTTCTGCCCCTCTGTTTCGAGACTCCTGTTTCTGCCCCTCTGTTACCAGCCTCCTGTTTCTCCCCCTCTGTTTGCAGACTCCTGTTTCTCCCACTCTGTTTCCAGACTCCTGTTTCTGCCCCTCTGTTTCCAGTCTCCTGTTTCTGCCCCTCTGTTTCCAGTCTCCTGTTTCTGCCCCTCTGTTTCCAGACGCCTGTTTCTCCCCCTCTCTTTCCAGACTCCTGTTTCTCACCCTCTGTTTCCAGCCTCCTGTTTCTCCCCCTCTGTTTCGAGACTCCTGTTTCTGCCCCTCTGTTTCCAGACTCCTGTTTCTTCCCCTCTGTTTCCAGACCCCGGTTTCTGCCCCTCTGTTTACAGACTCCTGTTTCTCACCCTCTGTTTCCAGCCGCCTGTTTCTCGCCCTCTGTTTCGAGACTCCTGTTTCTGCCACTCTGTTTCCAGACTCCTGTTTCTGCCCCTCTGTTTCCAGACTCCTGTTTCTGCCCCTCTGTTTCAACCTCCTGTTTCTGCCCCTCTGTTTCCATACTCCTGTTTCTCCCCCTCTGTTTGCAGACCCCTGTTTCTCCCCCTCTGTTTTCAGACTGCTGTTTCTGCCCCTCTGTTTCCAGACTCCTGTTTCTCCCCCTCTGTTTGCAGACCCCTGTTTCTCCCCCTCTGTTTCCATACTCCTGTTTCTCCCCCTCTGTTTCCAGACTACTGTTTCTCACCCTCTGTTTCCAGTCTCCTCTTTCTGCCCCTCTGTTTCCAGCCTCCTGTTTCTGCCCCTCTGTTTCCAATCTCCTGTTTCTCTCCCTCTGTTTCCAGACTCCTGTTTCTCCCCCTCTGTTTCCAGCCTCCTGTTTCTCCCCCTCTGTTTCCAGTCTCCTGTTTCTGCCCCTCTGTTTCCAGACTCCTGTTTCTCACCATCTGTTTCCAGACTCCTGTTTCTCCCCCTCTGTTTCCAGCCTCCTGTTTCTCCCCCTCTGTTTCCACACTCCTGTTTCTGCCCCTCAGTTTCCAGACACTTGTTTCTCCCCCTCTGCTTCCAGACTCCTGTTTCTCCCCCTCTGTTTCCAGTCTCTTGTTTCTCCACCTCTGTTTCCAGGGTCCTGCTTCTCACCCTCTGTTTCCAGGGTCCTGCTTCTCACCCTCTGTTTCGAGCCTCCTTTTTCTCCCCCTCTGTTTCCACACTCCTGTTTCTGCCCCTCAGTTTCCAGACACTTGTTTCTCCCCCTCTGCTTCCAGACTCCTGTTTCTCCCCCTCTGTTTCCAGTCTCCTGTTTCTCCACCTCTGTTTCCAGACTCCTGTTTCTCCCCCTCTGTTTCCAGTCTCCTGTTTCTCCACCTCTGTTTCCAGACTCCTGTTTCTCACCCTCTGTTTCCAGACTCCTGTTTCTCCCCCTCTGTTTCGAGCCTCCTGTTTCTGCCCCTCTGTTTCCAGCCTCCTGTTTCTCCCCCTCTGTTTCCAAACTCATGTTTCTGCCACTCTGTTTCCAGACTCCTGTTTCTGCCACTCTGTTTCCAGACTCCTGTTTCTCACCCTCTGTTTCCAGCCTCCTGTTTCTGCTCCTCTGTTTCCAGCCTTCTGTTTCTCCCCCTCTGTTTCCAGACTCCTGTTTCTCACCCTCTGTTTCCAGACTCCTGTTTCTGCCCCTCTGTTTCCAGACTCCTGTTTCTCACCCTCTGTTTCCAGACTCCTGTTTCTGCCCCTCTGTTTCCAGACTCCTGTTTCTCCCCCTCTGTTTCCAGACGCCTGTTTCTCCCCCTCTGTTTCCAGCCTCCTGTTTCTCCCCCTCTGTTTCCAGACTCCTGTTTCTCCTCCTCTGTTTTCAGACTCCTGTTTCTGCCCCTCTGTTTCCAGACTCCTGTTTCTCCCCCTCTGTTTCCAAACTCCTGTTTCTCACCCTCTGTTTCCAGGCTCCTGTTTCTGCGCCACTGTTTCCAGACTCCTCTTTCTACCCTTCTGTTTCCAGCCTCCTGTTTCTCCACCTCTGTTTCCAGACTCCTGTTTCTCCCCCTCTGTTTCCAGACTCCTGTTTCTGCCCCTCTGTTTCCAGCCTCCTGTTTCTCCCCCTCTGTTTCCAGACTCCTGTTTCTCCCCCTCTGTTTCCAGCCTCCTGTTTCTCCCCCTCTGTTTCCACACTCCTGTTTCTGCCCCTCTGTTTCCAGACTCTTGATTCTCCCCCTCTGTTTCCAGCCTCCTGTTTCTCCCCCTCTGTTTCCAGCCTCCTGTTTATGCCCCTCTGTTTCCAGCCTCCTGTTTCTCCCCCTCTGTTTCCAGACTCCTGTTTCTCCCCCTCTGTATCCAGACTCCTGTTTCTCCCCCTCTGTTTCCAGACTCCTGTTTCTCCCCCTCTGTTTTCAGTCTCCTGTTTCTCCACCTCTGTTTCCAGACTCCTGTTTCTCACCCTCTGTTTCCAGACTCCTGTTTCTCCCCCTCTGTTTCGAGCCTCCTGTTTCTCCCCCTCTGTTTCCAGCCTCCTGTTTCTCCCCCTCTGTTTCCAAACTCATGTTTCTGCCACTCTGTTTCCAGACTCCTGTTTCTGCCCCTCTGTTTCCAGACTCCTGTTTCTGCCCCTCTGTTTCCAGCCTCCTGTTTCTGCCCCTCTGTTTCCAGCCTCCGGTTTCTCCCCCTCTCTTTCCAGAAGCCTGTTTCTCCCCCTCTGTTTCCAGCCTCCTGTTTCTCCCCCTCTGTTTCCAGACTCCTGTTTCTCCTCCTCTGTTTTCAGACTCCTGTTTCTGCCCCTCTGTTTCCAGCCTCCTGTTTCTGCCCCTCTGTTTCGAGACTCCTGGTTCTCCCCCTCTGTTGCCAGACTCCTGTTTCTGCCCCTCTGTTTCCAGTCTCCTGTTTCTGCCCCTCTGTTTCCAGACTCCTGTTTCTCACCCTCTGTTTCCAGACTCCTGTTTCTGCCCCTCTGTTTCCAGATTCCTGTTTCTGCCCCTCTGATTCCAGACGCCTGTTTCTCCCCCTCTGTTTCCAGACTCCTGTTCCTGCCCCTCTGTTTCCAGCCTCCTGCTTCTCCACCTCTGTTTCCAGACTCCTGTTTCTGCCCCTCTGTTTCCAGACTCCAGTTTCTGCCTCTCTGTTTCCAGCCTCCTGTTTCTCCCCCTCTGTTTCCAGCCTCCTGTTTATGCCCCTTTGTTTCCAGCCTCCTGTTTCTCCCCCCTGTTTCCAGACTCCTGTTTCTCCTCCTCTGTTTCCAGACTCTTGTTTCTCCCCCTCTGTTTCCAGCCTCCTGCTTCTCCCCCTCTGTTTCCACACTCCTGTTTCTGCCCCGCTGTTTCCAGACTCTTGTTTCTCAACCTCTGTTTTCAGCCTCGTGTTTCTACCCCTCTGTTTCCAGACTCCTGTTTCTTCTCCTCTGTTTCCAGACTCCTGTTTCTGCCCCTCTGTTTCCAGACTCCTGTTTCTGCCCCTCTGTTTCCAGCCTCCTGTTTCTCCCCCTCTGTTTCCAGACTCCTGTTTCACCTCCTCTGTTTCCAGATTCCTGTTCCTCCCCATCTGCTTCCAGAATCCTGTTTCTCCCCCTCTGTATCCAGACTCCTG
This sequence comes from Carcharhinus amblyrhynchos, assembly GCF_965287045.1. NCBI lineage: Eukaryota > Metazoa > Chordata > Chondrichthyes > Carcharhiniformes > Carcharhinidae > Carcharhinus > Carcharhinus amblyrhynchos. The sequence goes on from NW_027650355.1 coordinate 53,453, forward strand.
TTTCTCCCCCTCTGTTTCCAGACTCCTGTTTCTCCCCCTCTGTTTCCAGTCTCCTGTTTCTCCACCTCTGTTTCCAGACTCCTGTTTCTCACCCTCTGTTTCCAGGCTCCTGTTTCTCCCCCTCTGTTTCCAGACTCCTGTTTCTCCCCCTCTGTTTCCAGACTCCTGTTTCTCCCCCTCTGTTTCCAGTCTCCTGTTTCTCCACCTCTGTTTCCAGACTCCTGTTTCCGCCCCTCCGTTTCCAGCCTCCTGTTTCTCCCCCTCTGTTTCCAAACTCATGTTTCTGCCACTCTGTTTCCAGACTCCTGTTTCTGCCCCTCTGTTTCCAGACTCCTGTTTCTGCCCCTCTGTTTCCAGCCTCCTGTTTCTGCCCCTCTGTTTCCAGCCTCCTGTTTCTCCCCCTCTGTTTCCAGACACCTGTTTCTCCTCCCCTGTTTACAGGCTCCTGTTTCTCCCCCTCTGTTTTCAGACTCCTGATTCTGCCCCTCTGTTTCCAGACTCCTGTTTCTCCCCCTCTGTTTCCAGCCTCCTGTTTCTGCCCCTCTGTTTCGAGACTCCTGTTTCTCCCCCTCTGTTTCCAGACTCCTGTTTCTGCCCCTCTGTTTCCAGTCTCCTGTTTCTGCCCCTCTGTTTCCAGACTCCTGTTTCTCACCCTCTGTTTCCAGACTCCTGTTTCTGCCCCTCTGTTTCCAGATTCCTGTTTCTGCCCCTCTGATTCCAGACGCCTGTTTCTCCCCCTCTGTTTCCAGACTCCTGTTCCTGCCCCTCTGTTTCCAGACTCCTGTTTCTGCCCCTCTGTTTCCAGACTCCTGTTTCTGCCCCTCTGTTTCGAGCCTCCTGATTCGGCCCCTCTTTTTCAAGCCTCCTCTTTCTCACACTCTGTTTCCTGACTCCTGTTTCTCCACCTCTGTTTCCAGGCTCCTGTTTCTGCCCCTCTGTTTCCAGCCTCCTGTTCCTCCCCCTCTGTTTCCTGACTCTGTTTCTGCCCCTCTGCTTCCAGACTCCTGTTTCTCCCCCTCTGTTTCCAGACTCCTGTTTCTGCCCCTCTGTTTCCAGCCTCCTGTTTCTGCCCCTCTGTTTCCAGACTCCTGTTTCTGCCCCTCTGTTTCCAGCCTCCTGTTTCTGCCCCTCTGTTTCCAGCCTCCTGTTTCTCCCCCTCTGTTTCCAGACTCCTGTTTCTCCTCCTCTGTTTTCAGACTCATGTTTCTGCCCCTCTGTTTCCAGACTCCTGTTTCCCCCCCTCTGTTTCCAGACTCCTGTTTCTCACCCTCTGTTTCCAGGCTCCTGTTTCTGCCCCTCTGTTTCCAGACTCCTGTTTCTCCCCCTCTGTTTCCAGACTCCTGTTTCTCCCCATCTGTTTCCAGACTCCTGTTTCTCACCCTCTGTTTCCTGCGTCCTGTTTCTCCCCCTCTGTTTCCAGACTCCTTTTTCTCCCCCTCTGATTCCAGACTCCTGTTTCTGCCCCTCTGTTTCCAGCCTCCTGTTTCTCCCCCTCTGTTTCCACACTCCTGTTTCCGCCCCTCTGTTTCCAGACTCTTGTTTCTCCCACTCTGTTTCCAGCCTCCTGTTTCTCCCCCTCTGTTTCCAGCCTCCTGTTTCTGCCCCTCTGTTTCCAGCCTCCTGTTTCTCCCCCTCTGTTTCCAAACTCCTGTTTCTCCTCCTCTGTTTCCAGACTCCTGTTTCTCCCCATCTGTTTCCAGACTCCTGTTTCTCCCCCTCTGTATCCAGACTCCTGTTTCTCCCCCTCTGTTTCCAGACTCCTGTTTCTCCCCCTCTGTTTCCAGTCTCCTGTTTCTCCACCTCTGTTTCCAGACTCCTGTTTCTCACCCTCTGTTTCCAGACTCCTGTTTCTCCCCCTCTGTTTCGAGCCTCCTGTTTCTGCCCCTCTGTTTCCAGCCTCCTGTTTCTCCCCCTCTGTTTCCAAACTCATGTTTCTGCCACTCTGTTTCCAGACTCCAGGTTCTCACCCTCTGTTTCCAGCCTCCTGTTTCTGCTCCTCTGTTTCCAGCCTCCTGTTTCTCCCCCTCTGTTTCCAGACTCCTGTTTCTCACCCTCTGTTTCCAGACTCCTGTTTCTGCCCCTCTGTTTCCAGACTCCTGTTTCTCACCCTCTGTTTCCAGACTCCTGTTTCTGCCCCTCTGTTTCCAGACTCCTGTTTCTCCCCCTCTGTTTCCAGACGCCTGTTTCTCCCCCTCTGTTTCCAGCCTCCTGTTTCTCCCCCTCTGTTTCCAGACTCCTGTTTCTACTCCTCTGTTTTCAGACTCCTGTTTCTGCCCCTCTGTTTCCAGACTCCTGTTTCCCCCCCTCTGTTTCCAAACTCCTGTTTCTCACCCTCTGTTTCCAGGCTCCTGTTTCTGCGCCACTGTTTCCAGACTCCTCTTTCTACCCTTCTGTTTCCAGCCTCCTGTTTCTCCACCTCTGTTTCCAGACTCCTGTTTCTCCCCCTCTGTTTCCAGACTCCTGTTTCTGCCCCTCTGTTTCCAGCCTCCTGTTTCTCCCCCTCTGTTTCCAGACTCCTGTTTCTCCCCCTCTGTTTCCAGCCTCCTGTTTCTCCCCCTCTGTTTCCACACTCCTGTTTCTTCACCTCTGTTTCCAGACTCTTGATTCTCCCCCTCTGTTTCCAGCCTCCTGTTTCTCCCCCTCTGTTTCCAGCCTCCTGTTTATGCCCCTCTGTTTCCAGCCTCCTGTTTCTCCCCCTCTGTTTCCAGACTCCTGTTTCTCCCCCTCTGTTTCCAGACTCCTGTTTCTCCCCATCTGTTTCCAGACTCCTGTTTCTCACCCTCTGTTTCCTGCGTCCTGTTTCTCCCCCTCTGTTTCCAGACTCCTTTTTCTCCCCCTCTGTTTCCAGACTCCTGTTTCTGCCCCTCTGTTTCCAGCCTCCTGTTTCTCCCCCTCTGTTTCCACACTCCTGTTTCCGCCCCTCTGTTTCCATACTCTTGTTTCTCCCACTCTGTTTCCAGCCTCCTGTTTCTCCCCCTCTGTTTCCAGCCTCCTGTTTCTGCCCCTCTGTTTCCAGCCTCCTGTTTCTCCCCCTCTGTTTCCAAACTCCTGTTTCTCCTCCTCTGTTTCCAGACTCCTGTTTCTCCCCATCTGTTTCCAGACTCCTGTTTCTCCCCCTCTGTATCCAGACTCCTGTTTCTCCCCCTCTGTTTCCAGACTCCTGTTTCTCCCCCTCTGTTTCCAGTCTCCTGTTTCTCCACCTCTGTTTCCAGACTCCTGTTTCTCACCCTCTGTTTCCAGACTCCTGTTTCTCCCCCTCTGTTTCGAGCCTCCTGTTTCTGCCCCTCTGTTTCCAGCCTCCTGTTTCTCCCCCTCTGTTTCCAAACTCATGTTTCTGCCACTCTGTTTCCAGACTCCAGTTTCTCACCCTCTGTTTCCAGCCTCCTGTTTCTGCTCCTCTGTTTCCAGCCTCCTGTTTCTCCCCCTCTGTTTCCAGACTCCTGTTTCTCACCCTCTGTTTCCAGACTCCTGTTTCTGCCCCTCTGTTTCCAGACTCCTGTTTCTCACCCTCTGTTTCCAGACTCCTGTTTCTGCCCCTCTGTTTCCAGACTCCTGTTTCTGCCCCTCTGTTTCCAGACGCCTGTTTCTCCCCCTCTGTTTCCAGCCTCCTGTTTCTCCCCCTCTGTTTCCAGACTCCTGTTTCTCCTCCTCTGTTTTCAGACTCCTGTTTCTGCCCCTCTGTTTCCAGACTCCTGTTTCCCCCCCTCTGTTTCCAGACTCCTGTTTCTCACCCTCTGTTTCCAGGCTCCTGTTTCTGCGCCACTGTTTCCAAACTCCTCTTTCTGCCCCTCTGTTTCCAGCCTCCTGTTTCTCCACCTCTGTTTCCAGACTCCTGTTTCTCCCCCTCTGTTTCCAGACTCCTGTTTCTGCCCCTCTGTTTCCAGCCTCCTGTTTCTCCCCCTCTGTTTCCACACTCCTGTTTCTGCCCCTCTGTTTCCAGACTCTTGTTTCACCCACTCTGTTTCCAGCCTCCTGTTTCTCCCTCTCTGTTTACAGACTCCTGTTTCTCCTCCTCTGTTTCCAGACTCCTGTTTCTGCCCCTCTGTTCCCAGCCTCCTGTTTCTGCCCCTCTGTTTCCAGCCTCCTGTTTCTCCCCCTCTGTTTCCAGACTCCTGTTTCTCCCCCTCTGTTTCCAGACTCCTGTTTCTCCCCCTCTGATTCCAGTCTCCTGTTTCTCCCCCTCTGTTTCCACACTCCTGTTTCTGCCCCTCTGTTTCCAGACTCTTGTTTCACCCACTCTGTTTCCAGCCTCCTGTTTCTCCCCCTCTGTTTACAGACTCCTGATTCTCCTCCTCTGTTTCCAAACTCCTGTTTCTGCCCCTCTGTTTCCAGACTCCAGTTTCTGCCTCTCTGTTTCCAGCCTCCTGTTTCTCACCCTCTGTTTCCAGCCTCCTGTTTCTGCTCCTCTGTTTCCAGCCTCCTGTTTCTCCCCCTCTGTTTCCAGACTCCTGTTTCTCACCCTCTGTTTCCAGACTCCTGTTTCTGCCCCTCTGTTTCCAGACTCCTGTTTCTGCCCCTCTGTTTCCAGACTCCTGTTTCTGCCCCTCTGTTTCCAGACGCCTGTTTCTCCCCCTCTGTTTCCAGCCTCCTGTTTCTCCCCCTCTGTCTCCAGACTGCTGTTTCTCCTCCTCTGTTTTCAGACTCCTGTTTCTGCCCCTCTGTTTCCAGACTCCTGTTTCCCCCCCTCTGTTTCCAGACTCCTGTTTCTCACCCTCTGTTTCCAGGCTCCTGTTTCCGCGCCACTGTTTCCAGACTCCTCTTTCTGCCCCTCTGTTTCCAGCCTCCTGTTTCTCCACCTCTGTTTCCAGACTCCTGTTTCTCCCCCTCTGTTTCCAGACTCCTGTTTCTGCCCCTCTGTTTCCAGCCTCCTGTTTCTCCCCCTCTGTCTCCACACTCCTGTTTCTGCCCCTCTGTTTCCAGACTCTTGTTTCACCCACTCTGTTTCCAGCCTCCTGTTTCTCCCCCTCTGTTTACAGACTCCTGATTCTCCTCCTCTGTTTCCAAACTCCTGTTTCTGCCCCTCTGTTTCCAGACTCCAGTTTCTGCCTCTCTGTTTCCAGCCTCCTGTTTCTCCCCCTCTGTTTCCAGCCTCCTGTTTCTCCTCCTCTGTTTCCAGACACCTGATTCTCCCCCTCTGTTTCCAGACTCCTGTTTCTCCCCCTCTGTATCCAGACTCCTGTTTCTCCCCCTCTGTTTCCAGACTCCTGTTTCTGTCACTCTGATTCCAGGCTCCTGTTTCTGCCCCTCTGTTTCCAGCCTCCTGCTTCTCCCCCTCTGTTTCCACACTCCTGTTTCTGCCCCGCTGTTTCCAGACTCTTGTTTCTCAACCTCTGTTTTCAGCCTCGTGTTTCTCCCCCTCTGTTTCCAGACTTCTGTTTCTCCTCCTCTGTTTCCAGACTCCTGTTTCTGCCCCTCTGTTTCCAGACTCCTGTTTCTGCCCCTCTGTTTCCAGCCTCCTGTTTCTCCCCTTCTGTTTCCAGACTCCTGTTTCTCCTCCTCTGTTTCCAGACTCCTGTTTCTCCCCATCTGTTTCCAGACTCCTGTTTCTCCCCCTCTGTTTCCAGACTCCTGTTTCTCCCCCTCTGTTTCCAGACTCCTGTTTCTCCCCCTCTGTTTCCAGTCTCCTGTTTCTCCACCTCTGTTTCCATACTCCTGTTTCTCACCCTCTGTTTCCAGGCTCCTGTTTCTCCCACTCTGTTTCGAGACTCCTGTTTCTCCTCCTCTGTTTCCAGACTCCTGTTTCTCCCCATCTGTTTCCAGACTCCTGTTTCTCCCCCTCTGTATCCAGACTCCTGTTTCTCCCCCTCTGTTTCCAGACTGCTGTTTCTCCCCCTCTGTTTCCAGTCTCCTGTTTCTCCACCTCTGTTTCCAGACTCCTGTTTCTGCCCCTCTGTTTCCAGCCTCCTGTTTCTCCCCCTCTGTTTCCAAACTCATGTTTCTGCCACTCTGTTTCCAGACTCCTGTTTCTGCCACTCTGTTTCCAGGCTCCTGTTTCTGCCCCTCTGTTTCCAGCCTCCTGTTTCTTCCCCTCTGTTTCCAGCCTCCTGTTTCTCGCCCTCCGTTTCCAGACTCCTGTTTCTCCTCCTCTGTTTCCAGACTCCTGTTTCTCCCACTCTGTTTCCAGACTCCTGCTTCTCCCCCTCTGTTTCCAGCCTCTTGTTTCTGCCCCTCTGTTTCGAGACTCCTGTTTCTGCCCCTCTGTTTCCAGCCTCCTGTTTCTCCCCCTCTGTTTCCAGACTCCTGTTTCTCCCCCTCTGTTTCCAGACTCCTGTTTCTGCCCCTCTGTTTCCAATCTCCTGTTTCTGCCCCTGTTTCCAGTCACCTGTTTCTGCCCCTCTGTTTCCAGACGCCTGTTTCTCCCCCTCTGTTTCCAGATTCCTGTTTCTCACCCTCTGTTTCCAGCTTCCTGTTTCTCACCCTCTGTTTCCAGCCTCCTGATCTCCCCCTCTGTTCCACACTCCTGTTTCTGCCCCACTGTTTCCAGACTCCTGTTTCTCACCCTCTGTTTCCAGACTCCTGTTTCTTCCCCTCGGTTTCCAGACTCCTGTTTCTGCCCCTCTGTTTCCAGTCTCCGGTTTCTGCCCCTCTCTTTCCAGACTCCTGTTTCTCACCCTCTGTTTCCAGCCTCTTGTTTCTCGCCCTCTGTTCCCAGACTCCTGTTTCTGCCCCTCTGTTTCCAGACTCCTGTTTCTCCCCCTCTGTTTCCAGACTCCTGTTTCTCCCCCTCAGTTTCCAGACTCCTGTTTCTCCCCCTCTGTTTCCAGACTCCTGTTTCTGCCCCTCTGTTTCCAGACTCCTGTTTCTCACCCTCTGTTTCCAGTCTCCTCTTTCTACCCCTCTGTTTCCAGCCTCCTGTTTCTGCCCCTCTGTTTCCAGTCTCCTGTTTCTCTCCCTCTGTTTCCAGACTCCTGTTTCTCCCCCTCTGTTTCCAGACTCATGTTTCTGCCCCTCTGATTCAAGACTTCTTTTTCTCACCCTGTGTTTCCAGACACCTGTTTCTCCCCCTCTGTTTCCAGCCTCCTGTTTCTCCCCCTCTGTTTCCAGACTCCTGTTTCTGCCCCTCTGTTTCCAGACTCCAGTTTCTGCCTCTCTGTTTCCAGACTCCTGTTTCTAACCGTCTGTTTCCAGACTCCTGTTTCTGCCCCTCTGCTTCGAGCCTCCTGATTCTGCCCCTCTGCTTCCAGCCTCCTGTTTCTCCCCCTCTGTTTCCAGACTCCTGTTTCTCCCCCTCTGTTTCCAGACTCCTGTCTATCCCCCTCTGTTTCCACACTCCTGTTTCTGCCCCTCTGTTTCCAGACTCCTGTTTCTGCCCCTCTTTTTCCAGCCTCCTGTTTCTGCCCCTCTGTTTCCAGCCTCCTGTTTCTCCCCCTCTGTTTCCAGACTCCTGCTTCTCCTCCTCTGTTTTCAGACTCCTGTTTCTGCCCCTCTGTTTCCAGACTCCTGTTTCCCCGCCTCTGTTTCCAGACTCCTGTTTCTCACCCTCTGTTTCCAGGCTCCTGTTTCTGCCCCACTGTTTCCAGACTCCTGTTTCACCCCCTCTGTTTCCAGCCTCCTGCTTCTCCCCCTCAGTTTCCACACTCCTGTTTCTGCCCCGCTGTTTCCAGACTCTTGTTTCTCAACCTCTGTTTTCAGCCTCGTGTTTCTACCCCTCTGTTTCCAGACTCCTGTTTCTCCTCCTCTGTTTCCAGACTCCTGTTTCTGCCCCTCTGTTTCCAGACTCCTGTTTCTGCCCCTCTGTTTCCAGCCTCCTGTTTCTCCCCCTCTGTTTCCAGACTCCTGTTCCTGCCCCTCTGTTTCGAGCCTCCTGATTCTGCCCCTCTTTTTCAAGCCTCCTCTTTCTCACACTCTGTTTCCTGACTCCTGTTTCTCCACCTCTGTTTCCAGGCTCCTGTTTCTGCCCCTCTGTTTCCAGCCTCCTGTTCCTCCCCCTCTGTTTCCTGACTCCTGTTTCTGCCCCTCTGCTTCCAGACTCCTGTTTCTCCCCCTCTGTTTCCACACTCCTGTTTCCGCCCCTCTGTTTCCAGACTCTTGTTTCTCCCCCTCTGTTTCCAGCCTCCTGTTTCTCCCCCTCTGTTTCCAGCCTCCTGTTTCTGCCCCTCTGTTTCCAGCTTCCTGTTTCTCCCCCTCTGTTTCCAATCTCCTGTTTCTCCTCCTCTGTTTCCAGACTCCTGTTTCTCCCCATCTGTTTCCAGAATCCTGTTTCTCCCCCTCTGTATCCAGACTCCTGTTTCTCCCCCTCTGTTTCCAGACTCCTGTTTCTCCCCCTCTGTTTCCAGTCTCCTGTTTCTCCACCTCTGTTTCCAGACTCCTGTTTCTCACCCTCTGTTTCCAGACTACTGTTTCTCCCCCTCTGTTTCAAGCCTCCTGTTTCTGCCCCTCTGTTTCCAGCCTCCTGTTTCTCCCCCTCTGTTTCCAAACTCATGTTTCTGCCACTCTGTTTCCAGACTCCTGTTTCTGCCACTCTGTTTCCAGACTCCTGTTTCTCACCCTCTGTTTCCAGCCTCCTGTTTCTGCTCCTCTGTTTCCAGCCTCCTGTTTCTCCCCCTCTGTTTCCAGACTCCTGTTTCTCACCCTCTGTTTCCAGACTCCTGTTTCTGCCCCTCTGTTTCCAGACTCCTGATTCTCACCCTCTGTTTCCAGACTCCTGTTTCTGCCCCTCTGTTTCCAGACTCCTATTTCTGCCCCTCTGTTTCCAGACGCCTGTTTCTCCCCCTCTGTTTCCAGCCTCCTGTTTCTCCCCCTCTGTTTCCAGACTACTGTTTCTCCTCCTCTGTTTTCAGACTCCTGTTTCTGCCCCTCTGTTTCCAGACTCCTGTTTTCCCCCCTCTGTTTCCAAACTCCTGTTTCTCACCCTCTGTTTCCAGGCTCCTGTTTCTGCGCCACTGTTTCCAGACTCCTCTTTCTGCCCTTCTGTTTCCAGCCTCCTGTTTCTCCACCTCTGTTTCCAGACTCCTGTAGCTCCCCCTCTGTTTCCAGACTCCTGTTTCTGCCCCTCTGTTTCCAGCCTCCTGTTTCTCCCCCTCTGTTTCCAGACTCCTGTTTCTCCCCCTCTGTTTCCAGCCTCCTGTTTCTCCCCCTCTGTTTCCACACTCCTGTTTCTGCCCCTCTGTTTCCATACTCTTGTTTCTCCCCCTCTGTTTCCAGCCTCCTGTTTCTCCCCCTCTGTTTCCAGCCTCCTGTTTATGCCCCTCTGTTTCCAGCCTCCTGTTCCTCCCCCTCTGTTTCCAGACTCCTGTTTCTCCCCCACTGTATCCAGACTCCTGTTTCTCCCCCTCTGTTTCCAGACTCCTGTTTCTCCCCCTCTGTTTCCAGTCTCCTGTTTCTCCACCTCTGTTTCCAGACTCCTGTTTCTCACCCTCTGTTTCCAGACTCCTGTTTCTCCCCCTCTGTTTCGAGCCTCCTGTTTCTCCCCCTCTGTTTCCAGCCTCCTGTTTCTCCCCCTCTGTTTCCAAACTCATGTTTCTGCCACTCTGTTTCCAGACTCCTGTTTCTGCCCCTCTGTTTCCAGACTCCTGTTTCTGCCCCTCTGTTTCCAGCCTCCTGTTTCTGCCCCTCAGTTTCCAGCCTCCTGTTTCTCCCCCTCTCTTTCCAGAAGCCTGTTTCTCCCCCTCTGTTTCCAGCCTCCTGTTTCTCCCCCACTGTTTCCAGACTCCTGTTTCTCCTCCTCTGTTTTCAGACTCCTGTTTCTGCCCCTCTGTTTCCAGACTCCTGTTTCCCCCACTCTGTTTCCAGACTCCTGTTTCTCACCCTCTGTTTCCAGTCTCCTGTTTCTGCGCCACTGTTTCCAGACTCCTCTTTCTGCCCCTCTGTTTCCAGCCTCCTGCTTCTCCACCTCTGTTTCCAGACTCCTGTTTCTCCCCCTCTGTTTCCAGCCTCCTGTTTCTCCCCCTCTGTTTCCACACTCCTGTTTCTGCCCCTCGGTTTCCAGACTCTTGTTTCTCCCCCTCTGTTTCCAGCATCCTGTTTCTCCCCCTCTGTTTCCAGACTCCTGTTTCTCCTCCTCTGTTTCCAGACTCCTGTTTCTGCCCCTCTGTTTCCAGACTCCAGTTTCTCCCCCTCTGTATCCAGACTCCTGTTTCTCCCCCTCTGTTTCCAGACTCCTGTTTCTCCCCCTCTGTTTCCAGTCTCCTGTTTCTCCACCTCTGTTTCCAGACTCCTGTTTCTCACCCTCTGTTTCCAGGCTCCTGTTTCTCCCCCTCTGTTTCCAGACTCCTGTTTCTCCCCCTCTGTTTCCAGACTCCTGTTTCTCCCCCTCTGTTTCCAGTCTCCTGTTTCTCCACCTCTGTTTCCAGACTCCTGTTTCTCACCCTCTGTTTCCAGGCTCCTGTTTCGCCCCCTCTGTTTCCAGACTCCTGTTTCTCCCCCTCTGTTTCCAGACTCCTGTTTCTCACCCACTGTTTCCAGACTCCTGTTTCTGCCCCTCTGTTTCCAGATTCCTGTTTCTGCCCCTCTGATTCCAGACGCCTGTTTCTCCCCCTCTGTTTCCAGACTCCTGTTCCTGCCCCTCTGTTTCCAGACTCCTGTTTCTGCCCCTCTGTTTCCAGACTCCTGTTTCTGCCCCTCTGTTTCGAGCCTCCTGATTCTGCCCCTCTTTTTCAAGCCTCCTCTTTCTCACACTCTGTTTCCTGACTCCTGTTTCTCCACCTCTGTTTCCAGGCTCCTGTTTCTGCCCCTCTGTTTCCAGCCTCCTGTTCCTCCCCCTCTGTTCCCTGACTCCTGTTCCTGCCCCTCTGCTTCCAGACTCCTGTTTCTCCCCCTCTGTTTCCAGTCTCCTGTTTCTGCCCCTCTGTTTCCAGCCTCCTGTTTCTGCCCCTCTGTTTCCAGACTCCTGTTTCTGCCCCTCTGTTTCCAGCCTCCTGTTTCTGCCCCTCTGTTTCCAGCCTCCTGTTTCTCCCCCTCTGTTTCCAGACTCCTGTTTCTCCTCCTCTGTTTTCAGACTCCTGTTTCTGCCCCTCTGTTTCCAGACTCCTGTTTCCCCCCCTCTGTTTCCAGACTCCTGTTTCTCACCCTCTGTTTCCAGTCTCCTGTTTCTGCCCCTCTGTTTCCAGACTCCTGTTTCTCCCCCTCTGTTTCCAGACTCCTGTTTCTCCCCATCTGTTTCCAGACTCCTGTTTCTCACCCTCTGTTTCCAGCCTCCTGTTTCTCCCCCTCTGTATCCAGATTCCTGTTTCTCCCCCTCTGTTTCCAGACTCCTGTTTCTCCCCCTCTGTTTCCAGTCTCCTGTTTCTCCACCTCTGTTTCCAGACTCCTGTTTCTCACCCTCTGTTTCCAGACTCCTGTTTCTCCCCCTCTGTTTCGAGCCTCCTGTTTCTGCCACTCTGTTTCCAGACTCCTGTTTCTGCCACTCTGTTTCCAGACTCCTGTTTCTCCCCCTCTGTTTCCAGCATCCTGTTTCTCCCCCTCTGTTTCCAGACTCCTGTTTCTCCTCCTCTGTTTCCAGACTCCTGTTTCTGCCCCTCTGTTTCCAGACTCCAGTTTCTGCCTCTCTGTTTCCAGCCTCCTGTTTCTCCCCCTCTGTTTCCAGCCTCCTATTTATGCCCCTCTGTTTCCAGCATCCTGTTTCTCCCCCTCTGTTTCCAGACTCCTGTTTCTCCTCCTCTGTTTCCAGACTCTTGTTTCTCCCCCTCTGTTTCCAGCCTCCTGCTTCTCCCCCTCCGTTTCCACACTACTGTTTCTGCCCCGCTGTTTCCAGACTCTTGTTTCTCAACCTCTGTTTTCAGCCTCGTGTTTCTACCCCTTTGTTTCCAGACTCCTGTTTCTCCTCCTCTGTTTCCAGACTCCTGTTTCTGCCCCTCTGTTTCCAGACTCCTGTTTCTGCCCCTCTGTTTCCAGCCTCCTGTTTCTCCCCCTCTGTTTCCAGACTCCTGTTTCACCTCCTCTGTGTCCAGACTCCTGTTTCTCCCCATCTGCTTCCAGACTCCTGTTTCTCCCCCTCTGTATCCAGACTCCTGTTTCTCCCCCTCTGTTTCCAGACTCCTGTTTCTCCCCCTCTGTTTCCAGTCTCCTGTTTCTCCACCTCTGTTTCCAGACTCCTGTTTCTCACCCTCTGTTTCCAGGCTCCTGTTTCTCCCCCTCTGTTTCCAGACTCCTGTTTCTCCCCCTCTGTTTCCAGACTCCTGTTTCTCCCCCTCTGTTTCCAGTCTCCTGTTTCTCCACCTCTGTTTCCAGACTCCTGTTTCTCACCCTCTGTTTCCAGGCTCCTGTTTCGCCCCCTCTGTTTCCAGACTCCTGTTTCTCCCCCTCTGTTTCCAGACTCCTGTTTCTCACCCACTGTTTCCAGACTCCTGTTTCTGCCCCTCTGTTTCCAGATTCCTGTTTCTGCCCCTCTGATTCCAGACGCCTGTTTCTCCCCCTCTGTTTCCAGACTCCTGTTCCTGCCCCTCTGTTTCCAGACTCCTGTTTCTGCCCCTCTGTTTCCAGACTCCTGTTTCTGCCCCTCTGTTTCGAGCCTCCTGATTCTGCCCCTCTTTTTCAAGCCTCCTCTTTCTCACACTCTGTTTCCTGACTCCTGTTTCTCCACCTCTGTTTCCAGGCTCCTGTTTCTGCCCCTCTGTTTCCAGCCTCCTGTTCCTCCCCCTCTGTTCCCTGACTCCTGTTCCTGCCCCTCTGCTTCCAGACTCCTGTTTCTCCCCATCTGTTTCCAGTCTCCTGTTTCTGCCCCTCTGTTTCCAGCCTCCTGTTTCTGCCCCTCTGTTTCCAGACTCCTGTTTCTGCCCCTCTGTTTCCAGCCTCCTGTTTCTGCCCCTCTGTTTCCAGCCTCCTGTTTCTCCCCCTCTGTTTCCAGACTCCTGTTTCTCCTCCTCTGTTTTCAGACTCCTGTTTCTGCCCCTCTGTTTCCAGACTCCTGTTTCCCCCCCTCTGTTTCCAGACTCCTGTTTCTCACCCTCTGTTTCCAGTCTCCTGTTTCTGCCCCTCTGTTTCCAGACTCCTGTTTCTCCCCCTCTGTTTCCAGACTCCTGTTTCTCCCCATCTGTTTCCAGACTCCTGTTTCTCACCCTCTGTTTCCAGCCTCCTGTTTCTCCCCCTCTGTTTCCAGACTCCTGTTTCTCCCCCTCTGTTTCCAGACTCCTGTTTCTGCCCCTTTGTTTCCATCCTCCTGTTTCTCCCCCTCTGTTTCCACACACCTGTTTCCGCCCCTCTGTTTCCAGACTCTTGTTTCTCCCCCTCTGTTTCCAGCCTCCTGTTTCTCCCCCTCTGTTTCCAGCCTCCTGTTTCTGCCCCTCTGTTTCCAGCCTCCTGTTTCTCCCCCTCTGTTTCCAAACTCCTGTTTCTCCTCCTCTGTTTCCAGACTCCTGTTTCTCCCCATCTGTTTCCAGACTCCTGTTTCTCCCCCTCTGTATCCAGATTCCTGTTTCTCCCCCTCTGTTTCCAGACTCCTGTTTCTCCCCCTCTGTTTCCAGTCTCCTGTTTCTCCACCTCTGTTTCCAGACTCCTGTTTCTCACCCTCTGTTTCCAGACTCCTGTTTCTCCCCCTCTGTTTCGAGCCTCCTGTTTCTGCCACTCTGTTTCCAGACTCCTGTTTCTGCCACTCTGTTTCCAGACTCCTGTTTCTCACCCTCTGTTTCCAGCCTCCTGTTTCTGCTCCTCTGTTTCCAGCCTCCTGTTTCTCCCCCTCTGTTTCCAGACTCCTGTTTCTCACCCTCTGTTTCCAGACTCCTGTTTCTGCCCCTCTGTTTCCAGACTCCTGTTTCTCACCCTCTGTTTCCAGACTCCTGTTTCTGCCCCTCTGTTTCCAGACTCCTGTTTCTCCCCCTCTGTTTCCAGCCTCCTGTTTCTCCCCCTCTGTTTCCAGACTCCTGTTTCTCCTCCTCTGTTTTCAGACTCCTGTTTCTGCCCCTCTGTTTCCAGCCTCCTGTTTCCCCCCCTCTGTTTCCAGACTCCTGTTTCTCACCCTCTGTTTCCAGACTCCTCTTTCTGCCCCTCTGTTTCCAGCCTCCTGTTTCTCCACCTCTGTTTCCAGACTCCTGTTTCTCCCCCTCTGTTTCCAGACTCCTGTTTCTGCCCCTCTGTTTCCAGCCTCCTGTTTCTCCCCCTCTGTTTCCACACTCCTGTTTCTGCCCCTCTGTTTCCAGACTCTTGTTTCACCCACTCTGTTTCCAGCCTCCTGTTTCTCCACCTCTGTTTACAGACTCCTGTTTCTCCTCCTCTGTTTCCAGACTCCTGTTTCTGCCCCTCTGTTTCCAGACTCCAGTTTCTGCCTCTCTGTTTCCAGCCTCCTGATTCTCCCCCTGAGTTTCCAGACTCCTGTTTCTCCCCCTCTGTTTCGACCCTCCTGTTTCTGCCCCTCTGTTTCCAGCCTCCTGTTTCTCCCCCTCTGTTTCCAAACTCATGTTTCTGCCACTCTGTTTCCAGACTCCTGTTTCTGCCACTCTGTTTCCAGACTCCTGTTTCTCACCATCTGTTTCCAGACTCCTGTTTCTCCCCCTCTGTTTCCAGACTCCTGTTTCTGCCCCTCTGTTTCCAGCCTCCTGTTTCTCCCCCGCTGTTTCTAGACTCCTGATTTTGCCCCTCTGTTTCCAGACTCCTGTTTCTGCCCCTCTGTTTCCAGTCTCCTGTTTCTGCCCCTCTGTTTCCAGACTCCTGTTTCTCACCCTCTGTTTCCAGACTCCTGTTTCTGCCCCTCTGTTTCCAGATTTCTGTTTCTGCCCCTCTGATTCCAGACGCCTGTTTCTCCCCCTCTTTTTCCAGACTCCTGTTCCTGCCCCTCTGTTTCCAGACTCCTGTTTCTGCCCCTCTGTTTCCAGACTCCTGTTTCTGCCCCTCTGTTTCGAGCCTCCTGATTCTGCCCCTCTTTTTCAAGCCTCCTCTTTCTCACACTCTGTTTCCTGACTCCTGTTTCTCACCCTCTGTTTCCAGACTCCTGTTTCTGCCCCTCTGTTTCCAGATTTCTGTTTCTGCCCCTCTGATTCCAGACGCCTGTTTCTCCCCCTCTTTTTCCAGACTCCTGTTCCTGCCCCTCTGTTTCCAGCCTCCTGTTCCTCCCCCTCTGTTTCCTGACTCCTGTTTCTGCCCCTCTGTTTCCAGCCTCCTGTTTCTCCCCCTCTGTTTCCAGACTCCTGTTTCTCCTCCTCTGTTTTCAGACTCCTGTTTCTGCCCCTCTGTTTCCAGACTCCTGTTTCCCCCCCTCTGTCTCCAGACTCCTGTTTCTCACCCTCTGTTTCCAGGCTCCTGTTTCTGCCACTCTGTTTCCAGACTCCTGTTTCTCCCCCTCTGTTTCCAGACTCCTGTTTCTCCCCATCTGTTTCCAGACTCCTGTTTCTCACCCTCTGTTTCCAGCCTCCTGTTTCTCCCCCTCTGTTTCCAGACTCCTGTTTCTCCCCCTCTGTTTCCAGACTCCTGTTTCTGCCCCTCTGTTTCCAGCCTCCTGTTTCTCCCCCTCTGTTTCCACACTCCTGTTTCTGCCCCTCTGTTTCCAGACTCTTGTTTCACCCACTCTGTTTCCAGCCTCCTGTTTCTCCCCCTCTGTTTACAGACTCCTGTTTCTCCTCCTCTGTTTCCAGACTCCTGTTTCTGCCCTTCTGTTTCCAGACTCCAGTTTCTGCCTCTCTGTTTCCAGCCTCCTGTTTCTCCCCCTCTGTTTCCAGACTCCTGTTTCTCCTCCTCTGTTTCCAGACACCTGATTCTCCCCCTCTGTTTCCAGACTCCTGTTTCTCCCCCTCTGTTTCGACCCTCCTGTTTCTGCCCCTCTGTTTCCAGCCTCCTGTTTCTCCCCCTCTGTTTCCAAACTCATGTTTCTGCCACTCTGTTTCCAGACTCCTGTTTCTGCCACTCTGTTTCCAGACTCCTGTTTCTCCCCCTCTGTTTCCAGCCTCCTGTTTCTACCTCTCTGTTTCCAGACTCCTGTTTCTCACCCTCTGTTTCCAGACTCCTGTTTCTGCCCCTCTGTTTCCAGATTCCTGTTTCTGCCCCTCTGATTCCAGACGCCTGTTTCTCCCCCTCTTTTTCCAGACTCCTGTTCCTGCCCCTCTGTTTCCAGACTCCTGTTTCTGCCCCTCTGTTTCCAGACTCCTGTTTCTGCCCCTCTGTTTCGAGCCTCCTGATTCTGCCCCTCTTTTTCAAGCCTCCTCTTTCTCACACTCTGTTTCCTGACTCCTGTTTCTCCACCTCTGTTTCCAGCCTCCTGTTCCTCCCCATCTGTTTCCTGACTCCTGTTTCTGCCCCTCTGCTTCCAGACTCCTGTTTCTCCCCCTCTGTTTCCAGACTCCTGTTTCTGCCCCTCTGTTTCCAGCCTCCTGTTTCTGCCCCTCTGTTTCCAGACTCCTGTTTCTGCCACTCTGTTTCCAGCCTCCTGTTTCTGCCCCTCTGTTTCCAGCCTCCTATTTCTCCCCCTCTGTTTCCAGACTCCTGTTTCTCCTCCTCTGTTTTCAGACTCCTGTTTCTGCCCCTCTGTTTCCAGACTCCTGTTTCCCCCCCTCTGTTTCCAGACTCCTGTTTCTCACCCTCTGTTTCCAGGCTCCTGTTTCTGCCCCTCTGTTTCCAGACTCCTGTTTCTCCCCCTCTGTTTCCAGACTCCTGTTTCTCCCCATCTGTTTCCAGACTCCTGTTTCTCACCCTCGGTTTCCAGCCTCCTGTTTCTCCCCCTCTGTTTCCAGACTCCTGTTTCTCCCCCTCTGTTTCCAGACTCCTGTTTCTGCCCCTCTGTTTCCAGCCTCCTGTTTCTCCCCCTCTGTTTCCACACTCCTGTTTCCGCCCCTCTGTTTCCAGACTCTTGTTTCTCCCCCTCTGTTTCCAGCCTCCTGTTTCTCCCCCTCTGTTCCCAGCCTCCTGTTTCTGCCCCTCTGTTTCCAGCCTCCTGTTTCTCCCCGTCTGTTTCCAAACTCCTGTTTCTCCTCCTCTGTTTCCAGACTCCTGTTTCTCCCCATCTGTTTCCAGACTCCTGTTTCTCCCCCTCTGTATCCAGACTCCTGTTTCTCCCCCTCTGTTTCCAGACTCCTGTTTCTCCCCCTCTGTTTCCAGTCTCCTGTTTCTCCACCTCTCTTTCCAGACTCCTGTTTCTCACCCTCTGTTTCCAGACTCCTGTTTCTCCCCCTCTGTTTCGAGCCTCCTGTTTCTGCCCCTCTGTTTCCAGCCTCCTGTTTCTCCCCCTCTGTTTCCAAACTCATGTTTCTGCCACTCTGTTTCCAGACTCCTGTTTCTGCCACTCTGTTTCCAGACTCCTGTTTCGCACCCTCTGTTTCCAGCCTCCTGTTTCTGCTCCTCTGTTTCCAGCCTCCTGTTTCTCCCCCTCTGTTTCCAGACTCCTGTTTCTCACCCTCTGTTTCCAGACTCCTGTTTCTGCCCCTCTGTTTCCAGACTCCTGTTTCTGCCCCTCTGTTTCCAGACTCCTGTTTCTGCCCCTCTGTTTCCAGACGCCTGTTTCTCCCCCTCTGTTTCCAGCCTCCTGTTTCTCCCCCTCTGTTTCCAGACTCCTGTTTCTCCTCCTCTGTTTTCAGACTCCTGTATCTGCCCCTCTGTTTCCAGACTCCTGTTTCCCCCCCTCTGTTTCCAGACTCCTGTTTCTCACCCTCTGTTTCCAGGCTCCTGTTTCCGCGCCACTGTTTCCAGACTCCTCTTTCTGCCCCTCTGTTTTCAGCCTCCTGTTTCTCCACCTCTATTTCCAGACTCCTGTTTCTCCCCCTCTGTTTCCAGACTCCTGTTTCTGCCCCTCAGTTTCCAGCCTCCTGTTTCTCCCCCTCTGTTTCCACACTCCTGTTTCTGCCCCTCTGTTTCCAGACTCTTGTTTCACCCACTCTGTTTCCAGCCTCCTGTTTCTCCCCCTCTGTTTACAGACTCCTGTTTCTCCTCCTCTGTTTCCAGACTCCTGTTTCTGCCCCTCTGTTTCCAGACTCCAGTTTCTGCCTCTCTGTTTCCAGCCTCCTGTTTCTCCCCCTCTGTTTCCAGACTCCTGTTTCTCCTCCTCTGTTTCCAGACACCTGATTCTCCCCCTCTGTTTCCAGACACCTGTTTCTCCCCCTCTCTATCCAGACTCCTGTTTCTCCCCCTCTGTTTCCAGACTCCTGTTTCTCCCCCTCTGTTTCCAGTCTCCTGTTTCTCCACCTCTGTTTCCAGACTCCTGTTTCTCACCCTCTGTTTCCAGACTCCTGTTTCTCCCCCTCTGTTTCGAGCCTCCTGTTTCTGCCCCTCTGTTTCCAGCCTCCTGTTTCTCCCCCTCTGTTTCCAAACTCATGTTTCTGCCACTCTGTTTAAAGAATCTTGTTTCTGCCACTCTGTTTCCAGACTCCTGTTTCTCACCCTCTGTTTCCAGCCTCCTGTTTCTGCTCCTCTGTTTCCAGCCTCCTGTTTCTCCCCCTCTGTTTCCAGACTCCTGTTTCTCACCCTCTGTTTCCAGACTCCTGTTTCTGCCCCTCTGTTTCCAGACTCCTGTTTCTCACCCTCTGTTTCCAGACTCCTGTTTCTGCCCCTCTGTTTCCAGACTCCTGTTTCTGCCCCTCTGTTTCCAGACGCCTGTTTCTCCCCCTCTGTTTCCAGCCTCCTGTTTCTCCCCCTCTGTTTCCAGACTCCTGTTTCTCCTCCTCTGTTTTCAGACTCCTGTTTCTGCCCCTCTGTTTCCAGACTCCTGATTCCCCCCCTCTGTTTCCAGACTCCTGTTTCTCACCCTCTGTTTCCAGGCTCCTGTTTCTCCCCCTCTGTTTCCAGACTCCTGTTTCTCCCCCTCTGTTTCCAGACTCCTGTTTCTCCCCCACTGTTTCCAGACTCCTGTTTCTCCCCCTCTGTTTCCTGCCTCCTGTTTCTCCCCCTCTGTTTCCAGACTCCTATTTCTCCCCCTCTGTTTCCACACTCCTGTTTCTGCCCCTCTGTTTCCAGACTCTTGTTTCACCCACTCTGTTTCCAGCCTCCTGTTTCTCCCCCTCTGTTTACAGACTCCTGTTTCTCCTCCTCTGTTTCCAGACTCCTGTTTCTGCCCCTCTGTTTCCAGACTCCAGTTTCTGCCTCTCTGTTTCCAGCCTCCTGTTTCTCCCCCTCTGTTTCCAGACTCCTGTTTCTCCTCCTCTGTTTCCAGACACCTGATTCTCCCCCTCTGTTTCCAGACTCCTGTTTCTCACCCTCTGTTTCGACCCTCCTGTTTCTGCCCCTCTGTTTCCAGCCTCCTGTTTCTCCCCCTCTGTTTCCAAACTCATGTTTCTGCCACTCTGTTTCCAGACTCCTGTTTCTGCCACTCTGTTTGCAGACTCCTGTTTCTCCCCCTCTGTTTCCAGACTCCTGTTTCTGCCCCTCTGTTTCCAGTCTCCTGTTTCTGCACCTCTGTTTCCAGACTCCTGTTTCTCACCCTCTGTTTCCAGTCTCCTGTTTCTGCCCCTCTGTTTCCAGATTCCTGTTTCTGCCCCTCTGATTCCAGACGCCTGTTTCTCCCCCTCTTTTTCCAGACTCCTGTTCCTGCCCCTCTGTTTCCAGACTCCTGTTTCTGCCCCTCTGTTTCCAGACTCCTGATTCTGCCCCTCTGTTTCGAGCCTCCTGATTCTGCCCCTCTTTTTCAAGCCTCCTCTTTCTCACACTCTGTTTCCTGACTCCTGTTTCTCCACCTCTGTTTCCAGGCTCCTGTTTCTGCCCCTCTGTTTCCAGCCCCCTGTTCCTCCCCCTCTGTTTGCTGACTCCTGTTTCTGCCCCTCTGCTTCCAGACTCCTGTTTCTCCCCCTCTGTTTCCAGACTCCTGTTTCTGCCCCTCTGTTTCCAGCCTCCTGTTTCTGCCCCTCTGTTTCCAGACTCCTGTTTCTGCCCCCTGTTTCCAGCCTCCTGTTTCTGCCCCTCTGTTTCCAGCCTCCTGTTTCTCCCCCTCTGTTTCCAGACTCCTGTTTCTCCTCCTCTGTTTTCAGACTCCTGTTTCTGCCCCTCTGTTTCCAGACTCCTGTTTCCCCCCCTCTGTTTCAAGACTCCTGTTTCTCACCCTCTGTTTCCAGGCTCCTGTTTCTGCCCCTCTGTTTCCAGACTCCTGTTTCTCCCCCTCTGTTTCCAGACTCCTGTTTCTGCCCCTCTGTTTCCATCCTCCTGTTTCTCCCCCTCTGTTTCCACACTCCTGTTTCCGCCCCTCTGTTTCCAGACTCTTGTTTCTCCCCCTCTGTTTCCTGACTCCTGTTTCTCCCCCTCTGTTCCCAGCCTCCTGTTTCTGCCCCTCTGTTTCCAGCCTCCTGTTTCTCCCCCTCTGTTTCCAAACTCCTGTTTCTCCTCCTCTGTTTCCAGACTCCTGTTTCTCCCCATCTGTTTCCAGACTCCTGTTTCTCCCCCTCTGTATGCAGACTCCTGTTTCTCCCCCTCTGTTTCCAGACTCCTGCTTCTCCCCCTCTCTTTCCAGTCTCCTGTTTCTCCACCTCTCTTTCCAGACTCCTGTTTCTCACCCTCTGTTTCCAGACTCCTGTTTCTCCCCCTCTGTTTCGAGCCTCCTGTTTCTGCCCCTCTGTTTCCAGCCTCCTGTTTCTCCCCCTCTGTTTCGAAACTCATGTTTCTGCCACTCTGTTTCCAGACTCCTGTTTCTGCCACTCTGTTTCCAGACTCCTGCTTCTCACCCTCTGTTTCCAGCCTCCTGTTTCTGCTCCTCTGTTTCCAGCCTCCTGTTTCTCCCCCTCTGTTTCCAGACTCCTGTTTCTCACCCTCTGTTTCCAGACTCCTGTTTCTGCCCCTCTGTTTCCAGACTCCTGTTTCTGCCCCTCTGTTTCCAGACTCCTGTTTCTGCCCCTCTGTTTCCAGACGCCTGTTTCTCCCCCTCTGTTTCCAGCCTCCTGTTTCTCCCCCTCTGTTTCCAGACTCCTGTTTCTCCTCCTCTGTTTTCAGACTCCTGTATCTGCCCCTCTGTTTCCAGACTCCTGTTTCCCCCCATCTGTTTCCAGACTCCTGCTTCTCACCCTCTGTTTCCAGGCTCCTGTTTCCGCGCCACTGTTTCCAGACTCCTCTTTCTGCCCTCTGTTTCCAGCCTCCTGTTTCTCCACCTCTGTTTCCAGACTCCTGTTTCTCCCCCTCTGTTTCCAGACTCTGTTTCTGCCCCTCTGTTTCCAGCCTCCTGTTTCTCCCCCTCTGTTTCCACACTCCTGTTTCTGCCCCTCTGTTTCCAGACTCTTGTTTCACCCACTCTGTTTCCAGCCTCCTGTTTCTCCCCCTCTGTTTACAGACTCCTGTTTCTCCTCCTCTGTTTCCAGACACCTGTTTCTGCCTCTCTGTTTCCAGCCTCCTGTTTCTCCCCCTCTGTTTCCAGACTCCTGTTTCTCCTCCTCTGTTTCCAGACACCTGATTCTCCCACTCTGTTTCCAGACTCCTGTTTCTCCCCCTCTGTATCCAGACTCCTGTTTCTCCCCCTCTGTTTCCAGACTCCTGTTTCTCCTCCTCTGTTTCCAGACACCTGATTCTCCCACTCTGTTTCCAGACTCCTGTTTCTCCCCCTCTGATTCCAGGCTCCTGTTTCTGCCCCTCTGTTTCCAGCCTCCTGCTTCTCCCCCTCTGTTTCCACACTCCTGTTTCTGCCCCGCTGTTTCCAGTCTCTTGTTTCTCAACCTCTGTTTTCAGCCTCGTGTTTCTCCCCCTCTGTTTCCAGACTTCTGTTTCTCCTCCTCTGTTTCCAGACTCCTGTTTCTGCCCCTCTGTTTCCAGACTCCTGTTTCTGCCCCTCTGTTTCCAGCCTCCTGTTTCTCCCCCTCTGTTTCCAGACTCCTGTTTCTCCTCCTCTGTTTCCAGACTCCTGTTTCTCCCCAACTGTTTCCAGACTCCTGTTTCTGCCCCTCTGTTTCGAGCCTCCTGATTCTGCCCCTCTTTTTCAAGCCTCCTCTTTCTCACACTCTGTTTCCTGACTCCTGTTTCTCCACCTCTGTTTCCAGACTCCTGTTTCTGCCCCTCTGTTTCCAGCCTCCTGTTTCTGCCCCTCTGTTTCCAGACTCCTGTTTCTGCCCCTCTGATTCCAGACGCCTGTTTCTCCCCCTCTTTTTCCAGACTCCTGTTCCTGCCCCTCTGTTTCCAGACTCCTGTTTCTGCCCCTCTGTTTCCAGACTCCTGATTCTGCCCCTCTGTTTCGAGCCTCCTGATTCTGCCCCTCTTTTTCAAGCCTCCTCTTTCTCACACTCTGTTTCCTGACTCCTGTTTCTCCACCTCTGTTTCCAGGCTCCTGTTTCTGCCCCTCTGTTTCCAGCCCCCTGTTCCTCCCCCTCTGTTTGCTGACTCCTGTTTCTGCCCCTCTGCTTCCAGACTCCTGTTTCTCCCCCTCTGTTTCCAGACTCCTGTTTCTGCCCCTCTGTTTCCAGCCTCCTGTTTCTGCCCCTCTGTTTCCAGACTCCTGTTTCTGCCCCCTGTTTCCAGCCTCCTGTTTCTGCCCCTCTGTTTCCAGCCTCCTGTTTCTCCCCCTCTGTTTCCAGACTCCTGTTTCTCCTCCTCTGTTTTCAGACTCCTGTTTCTGCCCCTCTGTTTCCAGACTCCTGTTTCCCCCCCTCTGTTTCAAGACTCCTGTTTCTCACCCTCTGTTTCCAGGCTCCTGTTTCTGCCCCTCTGTTTCCAGACTCCTGTTTCTCCCCCTCTGTTTCCAGACTCCTGTTTCTGCCCCTCTGTTTCCATCCTCCTGTTTCTCCCCCTCTGTTTCCACACTCCTGTTTCCGCCCCTCTGTTTCCAGACTCTTGTTTCTCCCCCTCTGTTTCCTGACTCCTGTTTCTCCCCCTCTGTTCCCAGCCTCCTGTTTCTGCCCCTCTGTTTCCAGCCTCCTGTTTCTCCCCCTCTGTTTCCAAACTCCTGTTTCTCCTCCTCTGTTTCCAGACTCCTGTTTCTCCCCATCTGTTTCCAGACTCCTGTTTCTCCCCCTCTGTTTCCAGACTCCTGTTTCTGCCACTCTGTTTCCAGACTCCTGCTTCTCACCCTCTGTTTCCAGCCTCCTGTTTCTGCTCCTCTGTTTCCAGCCTCCTGTTTCTCCCCCTCTGTTTCCAGACTCCTGTTTCTCACCCTCTGTTTCCAGACTCCTGTTTCTGCCCCTCTGTTTCCAGACTCCTGTTTCTGCCCCTCTGTTTCCAGACTCCTGTTTCTGCCCCTCTGTTTCCAGACGCCTGTTTCTCCCCCTCTGTTTCCAGCCTCCTGTTTCTCCCCCTCTGTTTCCAGACTCCTGTTTCTCCTCCTCTGTTTTCAGACTCCTGTATCTGCCCCTCTCTTTCCAGACTCCTGTTTCCCCCCATCTGTTTCCAGACTCCTGCTTCTCACCCTCTGTTTCCAGGCTCCTGTTTCCGCGCCACTGTTTCCAGACTCCTCTTTCTGCCCTCTGTTTCCAGCCTCCTGTTTCTCCACCTCTGTTTCCAGACTCCTGTTTCTCCCCCTCTGTTTCCAGACTCTGTTTCTGCCCCTCTGTTTCCAGCCTCCTGTTTCTCCCCCTCTGTTTCCACACTCCTGTTTCTGCCCCTCTGTTTCCAGACTCTTGTTTCACCCACTCTGTTTCCAGCCTCCTGTTTCTCCCCCTCTGTTTACAGACTCCTGTTTCTCCTCCTCTGTTTCCAGACACCTGTTTCTGCCTCTCTGTTTCCAGCCTCCTGTTTCTCCCCCTCTGTTTCCAGACTCCTGTTTCTCCTCCTCTGTTTCCAGACACCTGATTCTCCCACTCTGTTTCCAGACTCCTGTTTCTCCCCCTCTGTATCCAGACTCCTGTTTCTCCCCCTCTGTTTCCAGACTCCTGTTTCTCCTCCTCTGTTTCCAGACACCTGATTCTCCCACTCTGTTTCCAGACTCCTGTTTCTCCCCCTCTGATTCCAGGCTCCTGTTTCTGCCCCTCTGTTTCCAGCCTCCTGCTTCTCCCCCTCTGTTTCCACACTCCTGTTTCTGCCCCGCTGTTTCCAGTCTCTTGTTTCTCAACCTCTGTTTTCAGCCTCGTGTTTCTCCCCCTCTGTTTCCAGACTTCTGTTTCTCCTCCTCTGTTTCCAGACTCCTGTTTCTGCCCCTCTGTTTCCAGACTCCTGTTTCTGCCCCTCTGTTTCCAGCCTCCTGTTTCTCCCCCTCTGTTTCCAGACTCCTGTTTCTCCTCCTCTGTTTCCAGACTCCTGTTTCTCCCCAACTGTTTCCAGACTCCTGTTTCTGCCCCTCTGTTTCGAGCCTCCTGATTCTGCCCCTCTTTTTCAAGCCTCCTCTTTCTCACACTCTGTTTCCTGACTCCTGTTTCTCCACCTCTGTTTCCAGACTCCTGTTTCTCCCCCTCTGTTTCCAGCCTCCTGTTTCTGCCCCTCTGTTTCCAGACTCCTGTTTCTGCCCCTCTGTTTCCAGACGCCTGTTTCTGCCCCTCTGTTTCCAGCCTCCTGTTTCTCCCCCTCGGTTTCCAGACTCCTGTTTCTCCTCCTCTGTTTTCAGACTCCTGTTTCTGCCCCTCTGTTTCCAGACTCCTGTTTCCCCCCCTCTGTTTCCAGACTCCTGTTTCTCACCCTCTGTTTCCAGGCTCCTGTTTCTGCCCCTCTGTTTCCAGACTCCTGTTTCTCCCCCTCTGTTTCCAGACTCCTGTTTCTCCCCATCTGTTTCCAGACTCCTGTTTCTCACCCTCTGTTTCCAGCCTCCAGTTTCTCCCCCTTTGTTTCCAGACTCCTGTTTCTCCCCCTCTGTTTCCAGACTCCTGTTTCTGCCCCTCTGTTTCCAGCCTCCTGTTTCTCCCCCTCTGTTTCCACACTCCTGTTTCCGCCCCTCTGTTTCCAGACTCTTATTTCTCCCCCTCTGTTTCCAGCCTCCTGTTTCTCCCCCTCTGTTTCCAACCTCCTGTTTCTGCCCCTCTGTTTCCAGCCTGCTGTTTCTCCCCATCTGTTTCCAAACTCCTGTTTCTCCTCCTCTGTTTCCAGACTCCTGTTTCTCCCCATCTGTTTCCAGACTCCTGTTTCTCCCCCTCTGTATCCAGATTCCTGTTTCTCCCCCTCTGTTTCCAGACTCCTGTTTCTCCCCCTCTGTTTCCAGTCTCCTGTTTCTCCACCTCTGTTTCCAGACTCCTGTTTCTCACCCTCTGTTTCCAGACTCCTGTTTCTCCCCCTCTGTTTCCAAACTCATGTTTCTGCCACTCTGTTTCCAGACTCCTGTTTCTGCCACTCTGTTTCCAGACTCCTGTTTCTGCCACTCTGTTTCCAGACTCCTGTTTCTGCTCCTCTGTTTCCAGCCTCCTGTTTCTCCCCCTCTGTTTCCAGACTCCTGTTTCTCACCCTCTGTTTCCAGACTCCTGTTTCTGCCCCTCTGTTTCCAGACTCCTGTTTCTCACCCTCTGTTTCCAGACTCCTGTTTCTGCCCCTCTGTTTCCAGACTCCTGTTTCTGCCCCTCTGTTTCCAGACGCCTGTTTCTCCCCCTCTGCTTCCAGCCTCCTGTTTCTCCCCCTCTGTTTCCAGACTCCTGTTTCTCCTCCTCTGTTTTCAGACTCCTGTTTCTGCCCCTCTGTTTCCAGACTCCTGTTTCCCCCCCTCTGTTTCCAGACTCCTGTTTCTCACCCTCTGTTTCCAGGCTCCTGTTTCTGCGCCACTGTTTCCAGACTCCTGTTTCCCCCCCTCTGTTTCCAGACTCCTCTTTCTGCCCCTCTGTTTCCAGCCTCCTGTTTCTCCACCTCTGTTTCCAGACTGCTGTTTCTCCCCCTCTGTTTCCAGACTCCTGTTTCTGCCCCTCTGTTTCCAGACTCTTGTTTCACCCACTCTGTTTCCAGCCTCCTGTTTCTCCCCCTCTGTTTCCACACTCCTGTTTCTGCCCCTCTGTTTCCAGACTCTTGTTTCACCCACTCTGTTTCCAGCCTCCTGTTTCTCCCCCTCTGTTTACAGACTCCTGTTTCTCCTCATCTGTTTCCAGACTCCTGTTTCTGCCCCTCTGTTTCCAGACTCCAGTTTCTGCCTCTCTGTTTCCAGCCTCCTGTTTCTCCCCCTCTGTTTCCAGACTCCTGTATCTCCTCCTCTGTTTCCAGACACCTGATTCTCCCCCTCTGTTTCCAAACTCCTGTTTCTCCCCCTCTGTTTCGAGCCTCCTGTTTCTGCCCCTCTGTTTCCAGCCTCCTGTTTCTCCCCCTCTGTTTCCAAACACATGTTTCTGCCACTCTGTTTCCAGACTCCTGTTTCTGCCACTCTGTTTCCAAACTCCTGTTTCTCCCCCTCTGTTTCCAGACTCCTGTTACTCACCCTCTGTTTCCAGACTCCTGTTTCTGCCCCTCTGTTTCCAGATTCCTGTTTCTGCCCCTCTGATTCCAGACGCCTGTTTCTCCTCCTCTGTTTCCAGACTCCTGTTTCTGCCCCTCTGTTTCCAGACTCCTGTTTCTGCCCCTCTGTTTCGAGCCTCCTGATTCTGCCCCTCTTTTTCAAGCCTCCTCTTACTCACACTCTGTTTCCTGACTCCTGTTTCTCCACCTCAGTTTCCAGGCTCCTGTTTCTCCCCATCTGTTTCCAGACTCCTGTTTCTCCCCCTCTGTATCCAGACTCCTGTTTCTCCCCCTCTGTTTCCAGACTCCTGTTTCTCCCCCTCTGTTTCCAGTCTCCTGTTTCTCCACCTCTCTTTCCAGACTCCTGTTTCTCACCCTCTGTTTCCAGACTCCTGTTTCTCCCCCTCTGTTTCGAGCCTCCTGTTTCTGCCCCTCTGTTTCCAGCCTCCTGTTTCTCCCCCTCTGTTTCCAAACTCATGTTTCTGCCACTCTGTTTCCAGACTCCTGTATCTGCCCCTCTGTTTCCAGACTCCTGTTTCCCCCCCTCTGTTTCCAGACTCCTGTTTCTCACCCTCTGTTTCCAGGCTCCTGTTTCCGCGCCACTGTTTCCAGACTCCTCTTTCTGCCCCTCTGTTTCCAGCCTCCTGTTTCTCCACCTCTGTTTCCAGACTCCTGTTTCTCTCCCTCTGTTTCCAGACTCCTGTTTCTGCCCCTCTGTTTCCAGCCTCCTGTTTCTCCCCCTCTGTTTCCACACTCCTGTTTCTGCCCCTCTGTTTCCAGACTCTTGTTTCACCCACTCTGTTTCCAGCCTCCTGTTTCTCCCCCTCTGTTTACAGACTCCTGTTTCTCCTCCTCTGTTTCCAGACTCCTGTTTCTGCCCCTCTGTTTCCAGACTCCAGTTTCTGCCTCTCTGTTTCCAGCCTCCGGTTTCTCCCCCTCCGTTTCCAGACTCCTGTTTCTCCCCCTCTGTATCCAGACTCCTGTTTCTCCCCCTCTGTTTCCAGACTCCTGTTTCTGCCACTCTGATTCCAGGCTCCAGTTTCTGCCCCTCTGTTTCCAGCCTCCTGCTTCTCCCCCTCTGTTTCCACACTCCTGTTTCTGCCCCGCTGTTTCCAGACTCTTGTTTCTCAACCTCTGTTTTCAGCCTCGTGTTTCTCCCCCTCTGTTTCCAGACTTCTGTTTCTCCTCCTCTGTTTCCAGACTCCTGTTTCTGCCCCTCTGTTTCCAGACTCCTGTTTCTGCCCCTCTGTTTCCAGCCTCCTGTTTCTCCCCCTCTGTTTCCAGACTCCTGTTTCTCCTCCTCTGTTTCCAGACTCCTGTTTCTCCCCATCTGTTTCCAGACTCCTGTTTCTCCCCCTCTGTTTCCAGACTCCTGTTTCTCCCCCTCTGTTTCCAGACTCCTGTTTCTCCCCCTCTGTTTCCAGTCTCCTGTTTCTCCACCTCTGTTTCCAGCCTCCTCTTTCTCACCCTCTGTTTCCTGACTCCTGTTTCTCCCCCTCTGTTTCCAGGCTCCTGTTTCTGCCCCTCTGTTTCCAGCCTCCTGTTTCTTTCCCTCTGTTCCAGCCTCCTGTTTCTCACCCTCTGTTTCCAGCCTCTTGTTTCTCCCCCTCTGTTCCCAGACTCCTGTTTCTGCCCCTCTGTTTCCAGACTCCGGTTTCTGCCCCTCTGTTTCGAGACTCCTGTTTCTCACCCTCTGTTTCCAGCCTCTTGTTTCTCGCCCTCTGTTTCCAGACTCCTGTTTCTGCCCCTCAGTTTCCAGACTCCTGTTTCTCCCCCTCTGTTTCCAGACTCCTGTTTCTCCCCCTCTGTTTCCAGACTCCTGTTTCTCCCCCTCTGTTTCCAGACGCCTGTTTCTGCCCCTCTGTTTCCAGACTCCTGTTTCTCAACCTCTGTTTCCAGTCTCCTCTTTCTGCCCCTCTGTTTCCAGCCTCCTGTTTCTGCCCCTCTGTTTCCAGTCTCCAGTTTCTCTCCCTCTGTTTCCAGACTCCTGTTTCTCCCCCTCTGTTTCCAGACTCATGTTTCTGCCCCTCTGTTTCCAGACTTCTTATTCTCACCCTGTGTTTCCAGACTCCTGTTTCTCCCCATCTGTTTCCAGCCTCCTGTTTCTCCCCCTCTGTTTCCAGACTCCTGTTTCTGCCCCTCTGTTTCCAGCCTCCTGTTTCTCCCCCTCTGTTTCCACACTCCTGTTTCTGCCCCTCTGTTTCCAGACTCCTGTTTCTGCCTCTCTGTTTCCTGACTCCTGTTTCTCCCCCTCTGTTTCCAGGCTCCTGTTTCTGCCCCTCTGTTTCCAGAACTCTGTTTCTCCCACTCTCTTTCCAGACTCCTGTTTCTGCCCCTCTGTTTCCAGCCTCCTGTTTCTCCCCCCCTGTTTCCAAACTCCTGTTTCTGCCCCTCTGTTTCCAGACTCCTGTTTCTGCCTCTCTGTTTCCAGACTCCTGTTTCTCACCGTCTGTTTCCAGACTCCTGTTTCTGCCCCTCTGTTTCGAGCCTCCTGATTCTGCCCCTCTGTTTCCAGCCTCCTCTTTCCCAACCTCTGTTTCCTGACTACTGCTTCTCCCCCTCTGTTTCCAGGCTCCTGTTTCTGCCCCTCTGTTTCCAGCCTCCTGTTTCTCCCCCTCTGTTTCCAGACTCCTGTATCTGCCCCCCTGTCTCCAGACTCCTGTTTCTGCCCCTCTGTTTCCAGCCTCCTGTTTCTGCCCCTCTGTTTCCAGCCTCCTGTTTCTCCCCCTCTGTTTCCTGACTCCTGTTTCTCCTCCTCTGTTTACAGACTCCTGTTTCTCCCCCTCTGTATCCAGACTCCTATTTCTGCCCCTCTGTTTCCAGACTCCTGTTTCTCACCATCTGTTTCCAGACTCCTGTTTCTCCCCCTCTGTTTCCAGACTCCTGTTTCTGCCCCTCTGTTTCCACACTCTTGTTTCTTCCGCTCTGTTTCCAGACTCCTGTTTCTGCCCCTCTGTTTCCAGACTCCTGTTTCTGCCCCACTGTTTCCAGACTCCTGTTTGTGCCCCTCTGTTTCGAGCCTCCTGATTCTGCCCCTCTGTTTCCAGCCTCCTGTTTCTCCACCTCTGTTTCCAGACTCCTGTTTCTCACCCTCTGTTTCCAGGCTCCTGTTTCTCCCCCTCTGTTTCCAGTCTCCTGTTTCTCCACCTCTGTTTCCAGACTCCTGTTTCTCACCCTCTGTTTCCAGGCTCCTGTTTCTCCCCCTCTTTTTCGAGCCCCCTGTTTCTGCCCCTCTGTTTCCAGCCTCCTGTTTCTCCCCCTCTGTTTCCAAACTCCTGTTTATGCCCCTCTGTTTCCAGACTCTTGTTTCTCCCCCTCTGTTTCCAGCCTCCTGTTTCTCCCCCTCTGTTTCCAGACTCCTGTTTCTCCTCCTCTGTTTCCAGACTCCTGTTTCTGCCCCTCTGTTTCCAGACTCCAGTTTCTGCCTCTCTGTTTCCAGCCTCCTGTTTCTCCCCCTCTGTTTCCAGACTCCTGTTTCTCCTCCTCTGTTTCCAGACTCCTGTTTCTCCCCCTCTGTTTCCAGACTCCTGTTTCTCCCCCTCTGTATCCAGACTCCTGTTTCTCCCCATCTGTTTCCAGACTCCTGTTTCTGCCACTCAGTTTCCAGACTCCTGTTTCTGCCCCTCTGTTTCCAGACTCCTGTTTCTGCCCCTCTGTTTCCAGCCTCCTGTTTCTGCCCCTCTGTTTCCAGCCTCCTGTTTCTCCCCCTCTGTTTCCAGGCTCCTGTTTCTCCTCCTCTGTTTACAGGCTCCTGTTTCTCCCCCTCTGTTTTCAGACTCCTGATTCTGCCCCTCTGTTTCCAGACTCCTGTTTCTCCCCCTCTGTTTCCAGACTCCTGCTTCTCCCCCTCTGTTTCGAGACTCCTGTTTCTGCCATTCTTTTTCCAGCCTCCTGTTTCTCCCCCTCTGTTTCCAGACTCCTGTTTCTCCCACTCTGTTTCCAGACTCCTGTTTCTGCCCCTCTGTTTCCAGTCTCCTGTTTCTGCCCCTCTGTTTCCAGACTCCTGTTTCTCACCCTCTGTTTCCAGACTCCTGTTTCAGCCCCTCTGTTTCCAGACTCCTGTTTCTGCCCCTCTGTTTCCAGCCTCCTGTTTCTGCCCCTCTGTTTCCAGCCTCCTGTTTCTCCCCCTCTGTTTCCTGACTCCTGTTTCTCCTCCTCTGTTTACAGACTCCTGTTTCTCCCCCTCTGTTTCCAGACTCCTATTTCTGCCCCTCTGTTTCCAGACTCCTGTTTCTCACCATCTGTTTCCAGACTCCTGTTTCTCCCCCTCTGTTTCCAGACTCCTGTTTCTGCCCCTCTGTTTCCACACTCTTGTTTCTCCCGCTCTGTTTCCACACTCCAGTTTCTGCCCCTCTGTTTCCAGACTCCTGTTTCTGCCCCACTGTTTCCAGACTCCTGTTTGTGCCCCTCTGTTTCGAGCCTCCAGATTCTGCCCCTCTGTTTCCAGCCTGCTCTTTCTCACCCTCTGTTTCCTGACTCCTGTTTCTCCCCCTCTGTTTCCAGTCTCCTGTTTCTCCACCTCTGTTTCCAGACTCCTGTTTCTCACCCTCTGTTTCCAGGCTCCTGTTTCTCCCCCTCTTTTTCGAGCCCCCTGTTTCTGCCCCTCTGTTTCCAGCCTCCTGTTTCTCCCCCTCTGTTTCCAAACTCCTGTTTCTGCCCCTCTGTTTCCAGACTCTTGTTTCTCCCCCTCTGTTTCCAGCCTCCTGTTTCTCCCCCTCTGTTTCCAGACTCCTGTTTCTCCTCCTCTGTTTCCAGACTCCTGTTTCTGCCCCTCTGTTTCCAGACTCCTGTTTCTGCCTCTCTGTTTCCAGCCTCCTGTTTCTCCCCCTCTGTTTCCAGACTCCTGTTTCTCCTCCTCTGTTTCCAGACTCCTGTTTCTCCCCCTCTGTTTCCAGACTCCTGTTTCTCCCCCTCTGTATCCAGACTCCTGTTTCTCCCCCTCTGTTTCCAGACTCCTGTTTCTGCCACTCAGTTTCCAGACTGCTGTTTCTGCCCCTCTGTTTCCAGACTCCTGTTTCTGCCCCTCTGTTTCCAGCCTCCTGTTTCTGCCCCTCTGTTTCCAGCCTCCTGTTTCTCCCCCTCTGTTTCCAGGCTCCTGTTTCTCCTCCTCTGTTTACAGGCTCCTGTTTCTCCCCCTCTGTTTTCAGACTCCTGATTCTGCCCCTCTGTTTCCAGACTCCTGTTTCTCCCCCTCTGTTTCCAGACTCCTGCTTCTCCCCCTCTGTTTCCAGGCTCCTGTTTCTGCCCCTCTGTTTCGAGACTCCTGTTTCTGCCCCTCTTTTTCCAGCCTCCTGTTTCTCCCCCTCTGTTTCCAGACTCCTGTTTCTCCCACTCTGTTTCCAGACTCCTGTTTCTGCCCCTCTGTTTCCAGTCTCCTGTTTCTGACCCTCTGTTTCCAGACTCCTGTTTCTCACCCTCTGTTTCCAGACTCCTGTTTCTGCCCCTCTGTTTCCAGACTCCTGTTTCTGCCCCTCTGTTTCCAGCCTCCTGTTTCTGCCCCTCTGTTTCCAGACTCCTGTTTCTCCCCCTCTGTTTGCAGACCACTGTTTCTCCCCCTCTGTTTTCAGACTGCTGTTTCTGCCCCTCTGTTTCCAGACTCCTGTTTCTCCCCCTCTGTTTCCAGACTCCTGTTTCTCCCACTCTGTTTCCAGACTCCTGTTTCTGCCCC
Source organism: Carcharhinus amblyrhynchos (assembly GCF_965287045.1). Taxonomy (NCBI): domain Eukaryota; kingdom Metazoa; phylum Chordata; class Chondrichthyes; order Carcharhiniformes; family Carcharhinidae; genus Carcharhinus; species Carcharhinus amblyrhynchos. The sequence continues at coordinate 85,203 of NW_027650355.1, forward strand.
TCTGTTTCCAGACTCCTGTTTCTGCCCCTCTGTTTCCAGACTCCGGTTTCTGCCCCTCTGTTTCCAGACTCCTGTTTCTCACCCTCTGTTTCCAGCCGCCTGTTTCTCGCCCTCTGTTTCGAGACTCCTGTTTCTGCCCCACTGTTTCCAGACTCCTGTTTCTGCCCCTCTGTTTCCAGACTCCTGTTTCTGCCCCTCTGTTTCCAGCCTCCTGTTTCTGCCCCTCTGTTTCCAGACTCCTGTTTCTCCCCCTCTGTTTGCAGACCCCTGTTTCTCCCCCTCTGTTTTCAGACTGCTGTTTCTGCCCCTCTGTTTCCAGACTCCTGTTTCTCCCCCTCTGTTTGCAGACCCCTGTTTCTCCCCCTCTGTTTCCAGACTCCTGTTTCTCCCCCTCTGTTTGCAGACCCCTGTTTCTCCCCCTCTGTTTCCAGACTCCTGTTTCTCCCCCTCTGTTTCCCGACTCCTGTTTCTCCCCCTCTGTTTCCAGACTCCAGTTTCTGCCCCTCTGTTTCCAGCCTCCTGTTTCTCCCCCTCTGTTTCCACACTCCTGTTTCTCACAGTCTGTTTCCAGACTCCTGTTTCTGCCCCTCTGTTTCGAGCCTCCTGATTCTGCCCCTCTGTTTCCAGCCTCCTCTTTCTCACCCTCTGTTTCCCGACTCCTGTTTCTCCCCCTCTGTTTCCTGGCTCCTGTTTCTGCCCCTCTGTTTCCAGCCTCCTGTATCTCCCCCTCTGATTCCAGAATCCTGTTTCTCCCCCTCTGTTTCCAGACTCCTGTTTCTGCCCATCTGTTTCCAGACTCCTGTTTCTGCCCCTCTGTTTCCAGCCTCCTGTTTCTGCCCCTCTGTTTCCCGACTCCTGTTTCTCCCCCTCTGTTTCCTGGCTCCTGTTTCTGCCCCTCTGTTTCCAGCCTCCTGTATCTCCCCCTCTGATTCCAGGCTCCTGTTTCTCCCCCTCTGTTTGCAGACCCCTGTTTCTGCCCCTCTGTTTCCAGACTCCTGTTTCTGCCCCTCTGTTTCCAGCCTCCTGTTTCTGCCCCTCTGTTTCCAGCCTCCTGTTTCTCCCCCTCTGTTTCCAGGCTCCTGTTTCTCCTCCTCTGTTTACAGGCTCCTGTTTCTCCCCCTCTGTTTTCAGACTCCTGATTCTGCCCCTCTGTTTCCAGACTCCTGTTTCTCCCCCTCTGTTTCCAGACTCCTGCTTCTCCCCCTCTGTTTCCAGGCTCCTGTTTCTGCCCCTCTGTTTCGAGACTCCTGTTTCTGCCCCTCTTTTTCCAGCCTCCTGATTCTCCCCCTCTGTTTCCAGACTCCTGTTTCTCCCACTCTGTTTCCAGACTCCTGTTTCTGCCCCTCTGTTTCCAGTCTCCTGTTTCTGCCCCTCTGTTTCCAGACTCCTGTTTCTCACCCTCTGTTTCCAGACTCCTGTTTCTGCCCCTCTGTTTCCAGACTCCTGTTTCTGCCCCTCTGTTTCCAGACGCCTGTTTCTCCCCCTCTGTTTCCAGACTCCTGTTTCTCACACTCTGTTTCCAGCCTCCTGTTTCTCACCCACTGTTTCCAGCCTCCTGTTTCTCCCCCTCTGTTTCCAGACTCCTGTTTCTGCCCCTCTGTTTCCAGCCTCCTGTTTCTGCCCCTCTGCTTCCAGACTCCTGTTTCTCCCCCTCTGTTTGCAGACCCCTGTTCCTCCCCCTCTGTTTTCAGACTGCTGTTTCTGCCCCTCTGTTTCCAGACTCCTGTTTCTCCCCCTCTGTTTCCAGACTCCTGTTTCTGCCCCTCTGTTTCCAGCCTCCTGTTTCTCCCCCTCTGTTTACAGACTCCTGTTTCACCCCCTCTGCTTCCAGACTCCTGTTTCTCACCCTCTGTTTCCAGTCTCCTCTTTCTGCCACTCTGTTTCCAGCCTCCTGTTTCTGCCCCTCTGTTTCCAGTCTCCTGTTTCTCACCCTCTGTTTCCAGACTCCTGTTTCTCCCCCTCTGTTTCCAGACTCCGGTTTCTCCCCCTCTGTTTCCAGACTCCTGTTTCTGCCCCTCTGTTTCCAGACTCCTGTTTCTCCCCCTCTGTTTCCAGACTCCTGTATCTCCCCCTCTGTTTCCAGACTCCTGTTTCTCCCCCACTGTTTCCAGACTCCTGTTTCTCCCCCTCTGTTTCCAGTCTCCTGTTTCTCCACCTCTGTTTCCAGACTCCTGTTTCTCACCCTCTGTTTCCAGGCTCCTGTTTCTCCCCCTCTGTTTCGAGCCTCCTGTTTCTGCCCCTCTGTTTCCAGCCTCCTGTTTCTCCCCCTCTGTTTCCAAACTCCTGTTTCTGCCCCTCTGTTTCCAGACCCCTGTTTCTCCCCCTCTGTTTCCAGGCTCCTGTTTCTTCCCCTCTGTTTCCAGACTTCTGTTTCTCACCCTGTGTTTCCAGACCCCTGTTTCTCCCCCTCTGTTTCCAGCCTCCTGTTTCTCCCCCTCTGTTTCCAGACTCCTATTTCTGCCCCTCTGTTTCCAGACTCCTGTTTCTCACCATCTGTTTCCAGACTCCTGTTTCTCCCCCTCTGTTTCCAGACTCCTGTCTCTGCCCCTCTGTTTCCAGACTCTTGTTTCTCCCCCTCTGTTTCCAGACTCCTGTTTCTGCCCCTCTGTTTCCAGACTCCTGTATCTGCCCCTCTGTTTCGAGCCTCCTGATTCTGCCCCTATGTTTCCAGCCTCCTCTTTCTCACCCTCTGTTTCCTAATTCCTGTTTCTGCCCCTCTGTTTCCAGGCTCCTGTTTCTGCCACTCTGTTTCCAGCCTCCTGTTTCTACCCCTCTGTTTCCAGACTCCTGTTTCTCCCCCTCTGCTTCCAGACTCCTGTTTCTCCCCCTCTGTTTCCAGACTGCTGTTTCTGCCCCTCTGTTTCCAGACTCCTGTTTACCCCCTCTGTTTCCAGACTCCTGTTTCTCACCCTCTGTTTCCAGGCTCCTGTTTCTGCCCAACTGTTTCCAGACTCCTCTTTCTGCCCCTCTGTTTCCAGCCTCCTGTTTCTCCCCCTCTGTTTGCAGACTCCTGTTTCTCCCCCTCTGTTTCCAGACTCCTGTTTCTGCCACTCTGTTTCCAGACTGCTGTTTCTGCCCCTCTGTTTCCAGACTCCTGTTTCTGCCCCTCTGTTTCCAGCCTCCTGTTTCTGCCCCTCTGTTTCCAGCCTCCTGTTTCTCCCCCTCTGTTTCCAGGCTCCTGTTTCTCCTCCTCTGTTTACAGGCTCCTGTTTCTCCTCCTCTGTTTTCAGACTCCTGATTCTGCCCCTCTGTTTCCAGACTCCTGTTTATCCCCCTCTGTTTCCAGACTCCTGCTTCTCCCCCTCTGTTTCCAGCCTCCTGATTCTGCCCCTCTGTTTCGAGACTCCTGTTTCTGCCCCTCTGTTTCCAGCCTCGTGTTTCTCCCCCTCTGTTTCCAGACTCCTGTTTCTCCCACTCTGTTTCCAGACTCCTGTTTCTGCCCCTCTGTTTCCAGACTCCGGTTTCTGCCCCTCTGTTTCCAGACTCCTGTTTCTCACCCTCTGCAACCAGTCGCCTGTTTCTCGCCCTCTGTTTCGAGACTCCTGTTTCTGCCCCTCTGTTTCCAGACTCCTGTTTCTGCCCCTCTGTTTCCAGACTCCTGTTTCTGCCCCTCTGTTTCCAGCCTCCTGTTTCTGCCCCTCTGTTTCCAGACTCCTGTTTCTCCCCCTCTGTTTGCAGACCCCTGTTTCTCCCCCTCTGTTTTCAGACTGCTGTTTCTGCCCCTCTGTTTCCAGACTCCTGTTTCTCCCCCTCTGTTTGCAGACCCCTGTTTCTCCCCCTCTGTTTCCAGACTCCTGTTTCTCCCGCTCTGTTTCCAGACTCCTGTTTCTCCCACTCTGTTTCCAGACTCCTGTTTCTGCCCCTCTGTTTCCAGACTCCTGTTTCTGCCCCTCTGTTTCCAGACTCCGGTTTCTGCCCCTCTGTTTCCAGACTCCTGTTTCTCACCCTCTGTTTCCAGCCGCCTGTTTCTCGCCCTCTGTTTCGAGACTCCTGTTTCTGCCCCTCTGTTTCCAGACTCCTGTTTCTGCCCCTCTGTTTCCAGACTCCTGTTTCTGCCCCTCTGTTTCCAGACTCCTGTTTCTCCCCCTCTGTTTCGAGACTCCTGTTTCTGCCCCTCTGTTTCCAGACTCCTGTTTCTGCCCCTCTGTTTCCAGCCTCCTGTTTCTGCCCCTCTGTTTCCAGCCTCCTGTTTCTCCCCCTCTGTTTGCAGACCCCTGTTTCTCCCCCTCTGTTTTCAGACTGCTGTTTCTGCCCCTCTGTTTCCAGACTCCTGTTTCTCCCCCTCTGTTTGCAGATTCCTGTTTCTCCCCCTCTGTTTCCAGACTCCTGTTTCTCCCCCTCTGATTCCAGACTGCTGTTTCTCACCCTCTGTTTCCAATCTCCTGTTTCTCTCCCTCTGTTTCCAGACTCCTGTTTCTCCCCCTCTGTTTCCAGCCTCCTGTTTCTCCCCCTCTGTTTCCAGACTCTTGTTCCTGCCCCTCTGTTTCCAGACTCCTGTTTCTCACCATCTGTTTCCCGACTCCTGTTTCTCCCCCTCTGTTTCCAGACTCCAGTTTCTGCCCCTCTGTTTCCAGCCTCCTGTTTCTCCCCCTCTGTTTCCACACTCCTGTTTCTCCCCCTCAGTTTCCAGACCCTTGTTTCTCCCCCTCTGTTTCCAGACGCCTGTTTCTGCCCCTCTGTTTCCAGACTCCTGTTTCTGTCACTCTGTTTCCAGACTCCTGTTTCTCACCGTCTGTTTCCAGACTCCCGTTTCTGCCCCTCTGTTTCTAGCCTCCTGATTCTGCCCCTCTGTTTCTAGCCTCCTCTTTCTCACCCTCTGTTTCCCGACTCCTGTTTCTCCCCCTCTGTTTCCTGGCTCCTGTTTCTGCCCCTCTGTTTCCAGCCTCCTGTATCTCCCCCTCTGATTCCAGACTCCTGTTTCTCCCCCTCTGTTTCCAGACTCCTGTTTCTGCCCATCTGTTTCCAGACTCCTGTTTCTGCCCCTCTGTTTCCAGCCTCCTGTTTCTGCCCCTCTGTTTCCAGCCTCCTGTTTCTCCCCCTCTGTTTCCAGACTCCTGTTTCTCCTCCTCTGTTTTCAGACTCCTGTTTCTGCCCCTCTGTTTCCAGACTCCTGTTTCCCCGCCTCTGTTTCCAGACTCCTCTTTCTCACCCTCTGTTTCCAGGCTCCTGTTTCTGCCCCACTGTTTCCAGACTCCTCTTTCTGCCCCTCTGTTTCCAGCCTCCTGTTTCTCCCCCTCTGTTTCCAGACTCCTGTTTCTCCCCCTCTGTTTCCAGACTCCTGTTTCTGCCCCTCTGTTTCCAGACTCCAGTTTCTGCCCCTCTGTTTCCAGCCTCCTGTTTCTGCCCCTCTGTTTCCAGACTCCAGTTTCTGCCCCTCTGTTTCCAGACTCCTGTTTCTGCCCCTCTGTTTCCAGACTCCTGTTTCTGCCCCTCTGTTTCCAGCCTCCTGTTTCTGCCCCTCTGTTTCCAGCCTCCTGTTTCTCCCCCTCTGTTTCCAGGCTCCTGTTTCTCCTCCTCTGTTTTCAGACTCCTGATTCTGCCCCTCTGTTTCCAGAGTCCTGTTTCTCCCCCTCTGTTTCCAGACTCCTGTTTCTTCCCCTCTGTTTCCAGACTCCTGTTTCTCCCCCTCTGTTTCCAGCCTCCTGTTTCTCCCCCTCTGTTTCCAGGCTCCTGTTTCTCCCACTCTGTTTCCAGACTCCTGTTTCTGCCCCTCTGTTTCCAGACTCCTGTTTCTGCCCCTCTGTTTCCAGACTCCGGTTTCTGCCCAACTGTTTCCAGACTCCTGTTTCTCACCCTCTGTTTCCAGCCGCCTGTTTCTCGCCCTCTGTTTCGAGACTCCTGTTTCTGCCCCTCTGTTTCCAGACTCCTGTTTCTGCCCCTCTGTTTCCAGACTCCTGTTTCTGCCCCTCTGTTTCCAGCCTCCTGTTTCTGCCCCTCTGTTTCCAGACTCCTGTTTCTCCCCCTCTGTTTGCAGACCCCTGTTTCTCCCCCTCTGTTTTCAGACTGCTGTTTCTGCCCCTCTGTTTCCAGACTCCTGTTTCTCCCCCTCTGTTTGCAGACTCCTGTTTCTCCCCCTCTGTTTCCAGACTCCTGTTTCTCCCCCTCTGTTTCCAGACTCCTGTTCCTCACCCTCTGTTTCCAATCTCCTGTTTCTCTCCCTCTGTTTCCAGACTCCTGTTTCTCCCCCTCTGTTTCCAGCCTCCTGTTTCTCCCCCTCTGTTTCCAGACTCCTGTTTCTGCCCCTCTGTTTCCAGACTCCTGTTTCTCACCATCTGTTTCCAGACTCCTGTTTCTGCCCCTCTGTTTCCAGCCTCCTGTTTCTCCCCCTCTGTTTCCACACTCCTGTTTCTGCCCCTCAGTTTCCAGATCCTTGTTTCTCCCCCTCTGTTTCCAGACTCCTGTTTCTGCCCCTCTGTTTCCAGACTCCTGTTTCTGTCACTCTGTTTCCAGAATCCTGTTTCTCACCGTCTGTTTCCAGACTCCTGTTTCTGCCCCTCTGTTTCGAGCCTCCTGATTCTGCCCCTCTGTTTCCAGCCTCCTCTTTCTCACCCTCTGTTTCCCGACTCCTGTTTCTCCCCTCTGTTTCCAGGCTCCTGTTTCTGCCCCTCTGTTTCCAGCCTCCTGTATCTCCCCCTCTGTTTCCAGACTCCTGTTTCTCCCCCTCTGTTTCCAGACTCCTTTTTCTGCCCCTCTGTTTCCAGACTCCTGTTTCTGCCCCCCTGTTTCCAGCCTCCTGTTTCTGCCTCTCTGTTTCCAGCCTCCTGTTTCTCCCCCTCGGTTTCCAGACTCCTGCTTCTCCTCCTCTGTTTTCAGACTCCTGTTTCTGCCCCTCTGTTTCCAGACTCCTGTTTCCCCGCCTCTGTTTCCAGACTCCTCTTTCTCACCCTCTGTTTCCAGACTCCTATTTCTGCCCCTCTGTTTCCAGACTCCTGTATCTCCCCCTCTGTTTCCAGACTCCTGTTTCTCCCCCACTGTTTCCAGACTCCTGTTTCTCCCCCTCTGTTTCCAGTCTCCTGTTTCTCCACCTCTGTTTCCAGAGTCCTGTTTCTCACCCTCTGTTTCCAGGCTCCTGTTTCTCCCCCTCTGTTTCGAGCCTCCAGTTTCTGCCCCTCTGTTTCCAGCCTCCTGTTTCTCCCCCTCTGTTTCCAAACTCCTGTTTCTGCCCCTCTGTTTCCAGACTCCTGTTTCTCCCCTCTGTTTCCAGGCTCCTGTTTCTTCCCCTCTGTTTCCAGACTTCTGTTTCTCCCCCTCTGTTTCCAGACTCCTATTTCTGCCCCTCTGTTTCCAGACTCCTGTTTCTCACCATCTGTTTCCAGACTCCTGTTTCTCCCCCTCTGTTTCCAGACTCCTGTCTCTGCCCCTCTGTTTCCAGACTCTTGTTTCTCCCCCTCTGTTTCCAGACTCCTGTTTCTGCCCCTCTGTTTCCAGACTCCTGTTTCTGCCCCTCAGTTTCCAGACTCCTGTATCTGCCCCTCTGTTTCGAGCCTCCTGATTCTGCCCCTATGTTTCCAGCCTCCTCTTTCTCACCATCTGTTTCCTAACTCCTGTTTCTGCCCCTCTGTTTCCAGGCTCCTGTTTCTGCCCCTCTGTTTCCAGCATCCTGTTTCTCCCCCTCTGTTTCCAGACTCCTGTTTCTCCCCCTCTGCTTCCAGACTCCTGTTTCTCCCCCTCTGTTTCCAGACTCCTGTTTCTGCCCCTCTGTTTCCAGCCTCCTGTTTCTGCCCCTCTGTTTCCAGCCTCCTGTTTCTCCCCCTCTGTTTCCAGACTCCTGTTTCTCCTCCTCTGTTTTCAGACTCCTGTTTCTGCCCCTCAGTTTCCGGACTCCTGTTTCTGCCCCTCTGTTTCCAGACTCCTGTTTACCCCCTCTGTTTCCAGACACCTGTTTCTCACCCTCTGTTTCCAGGCTCCTGTTTCTGCCCAACTGTTTCCAGACTCCTCTTTCTGCCCCTCTGTTTCCAGCCTCCTGTTTCTCCCCCTCTGTTTCCAGACTCCTGTTTCTCCTCCTCTGCTTCCAGACTCCTGTTTCTCCCCCTCTGTTTCCAGACTCCTGTTTCTCCCCCTCTGTATCCAGACTCCTGTTTCTCCCCCTCTGTTTCCAGACTCCTGTTTCTGCCACTCTGTTTCCAGACTCCTGTTTCTGCCCCTCTGTTTCCAGACTCCTGTTTCTGCCCCTCTGTTTCCAGCCTCCTGTTTCTGCCCCTCTGTTTCCAGCCTCCTGTTTCTCCCCCTCTGTTTCCAGGCTCCTGTTTCTCCTCCTCTGTTTACAGGCTCCTGTTTCTCCTCCTCTGTTTTCAGACTCCTGTTTATCCCCCTCTGTTTCCAGACTCCTGCTTCTCCCCCTCTGTTTCCAGCCTCCTGTTTCTGCCCCTCTGTTTCGAGACTCCTGTTTCTGCCCCTCTGTTTCCAGCCTCGTGTTTCTCCCCCTCTGTTTACAGACTCCTGTTTCTCCCACTCTGTTTCCAGACTCCTGTTTCTGCCCCTCTGTTTCCAGACTCCTGTTTCTGCCCCTCTGTTTCCAGACTCCGGTTTCTGCCCCTCTGTTTCCAGACTCCTGTTTCTCACCCTCTGTTTCCAGCCGCCTGTTTCTTGCCCTCTGTTTCGAGACTCCTGTTTCTGCCCCTCTGTTTCCAGACTCCTGTTTCTGCCCCTCTGTTTCCAGACTCCTGTTTCTGCCCCTCTGTTTCCAGCCTCCTGTTTCTGACCCTCTGTTTCCAGACTCCTGTTTCTCCCCTCCGTTTGCAGACCCCTGTTTCTCCCCCTCTGTTTTCAGACTGCTGTTTCTGCCCCTCTGTTTCCAGACTCCTGTTTCTCCCCCTCTGTTTGCAGACCCCTGTTTCTCCCCCTCTGTTCCCAGACTCCTGTTTCTCCCCCTCTGTTTCCAGACTGCTGTTTCTCACCCTCTGTTTCCAATCTCCTGTTTCTCTCCCTCTGTTTCCAGACTCCTGTTTCTCCCCCTCTGTTTCCAGCCTCCTGTTTCTCCCCCTCTGTTTCCAGACTCCTGTTCCTGCCCCTCTGTTTCCAGACTCCTGTTTCTCACCATCTGTTTCCAGACTCCTGTTTCTCCCCCTCTGTTTCCAGACTCCTGTTTCTGCCCCTCAGTTTCCAGCCTCCTGTTTCTCCCCTCTGTTTCCACACTCCTGTTTCTCCCCCTCAGTTTCCAGACCCTTGTTTCTCCACCTCTGTTTCCAGACTCCTATTTCTGCCCATCTGTTTCCAGACTCCTGTTTCTGCCCCTCTGTTTCCAGCCTCCTGTTTCTGCCCCTCTGTTTCCAGCCTCCTGTTTCTCCCCCTCTGTTTCCAGACTCCTGTTTCTCCTCCTCTGTTTTCAGACTCCTGTTTCTGCCACTCTGTTTCCAGACTCCTGTTTCGCCGCCTCTGTTTCCAGACTCCTCTTTCTCACCCTCAGTTTCCAGGCTCCTGTTTCTGCCCCACTGTTTCCAGACTCCTCTTTCTGCCCCTCTGTTTCCAGCCTCCTGTTTCTCCCCCTCTGTTTCCAGCCTCCTGTTTCTCCCCCTCTGTTTCCAGACTCCTGTTTCTGCCCCTCTGTTTCCAGACTCCAGTTTCTGCCCCTCTGTTTCCAGCCTCCTGTTTCTGCCCCTCTGTTTCCAGCCTCCAGTTTCTCCCCCTCTGTTTCCAGCCTCCTGTTTCTCCCCCTCTGTTTCCAGACTCCTGTTTCTGCCCCTTTGTTTCCAGAGTCCTGTTTCTCCCCCTCTGTTTCCAGACTCCTGTTTCTGCCCCTCTGTTTCCAGCCTCCTGTTTCTGCCCCTCTGTTTCCAGCCTCCTGTTTCTCCCCCTCTGTTTCCAGCCTCCTGTTTATGCCCATCTGTTTCCAGCCTCCTGTTTCTCCCCCTCTGTTTCCAGACTCCTGTTTCTCCTCCTCTGTTTCCAGACTCTTGTTTCTCCCCCTCTGTTTCCAGCCTCCTGCTTCTCCCCCTCTGTTTCCACACTCCTGTTTCTGCCCCGCTGTTTCCAGACTCTTGTTTCTCAACCTCTGTTTTCAGCCTCGTGTTTCTACCCCTTTGTTTCCAGACTCCTGTTTCTCCTCCTCTGTTTCCAGACTCCTGTTTCTGCCCCTCTGTTTCCAGCCTCCTGTTTCTGCCCCTCTGTTTCCAGGCTCCTGTTTCTCCCCCTCAGTTTCCAGACCCTTGTTTCTCCCCCTCTGTTTCCAGACTCCTGTTTCTGCCCCTCTGTTTCCAGACTCCTGTTTCTGTCACTCTGTTTCCAGACTCCTGTTTCTCACCGTCTGTTTCCAGACTCCTGTTTCTGCCCCTCTGTTTCGAGCCTCCTGATTCTGCCCCTCTGTTTCCAGCCTCCTCTTTCTCACCATCTGTTTCCCGACTCCTGTTTCCCCGCCTCTGTTTCCAGACTCCTCTTTCTCACCCTCTGTTTCCAGGCTCCTGTTTCTGCCCCACTGTTTCCAGACTCCTCTTTCTGCCCCTCTGTTTCCAGCCTCCTGTTTCTCCCCCTCTGTTTCCAGCCTCCTGTTTCTCCCCCACTGTTTCCAGACTCCTGTTTCTGCCCCTCTGTTTCCAGACTCCTGTTTCTGCCCCTCTGTTTCCAGCCTCCTGTTTCTGCCCCTCTGTTTCCAGACTCCTGTTTCTCCCCCTCTGTTTGCAGACCCCTGTTTCTCCCCCTCTGTTTTCAGCTGCTGTTTCTGCCCCTCTGTTTCCAGACTCCTGTTTCTCCCCCTCTGTTTGCAGACCCCTGTTTCTCCCCCTCTGTTTCCAGACTCCTGTTTCTCCCGCTCTGTTTCCAGACTCCTGTTTCTCCCACTCTGTTTCCAGACTCCTGTTTCTGCCCCTCTGTTTCCAGACTCCTGTTTCTGCCCCTCTGTTTCCAGACTCCGGTTTCTGCCCCTCTGTTTCCAGACTCCTGTTTCTCACCCTCTGTTTCCAGCCGCCTGTTTCTCGCCCTCTGTTTCGAGACTCCTGTTTCTGCCCCTCTGTTTCCAGACTCCTGTTTCTGCCCCTCTGTTTCCAGACTCCTGTTTCTGCCCCTCTGTTTCCAGCCTCCTGTTTCTGCCCCTCTGTTTCCAGACTCCTGTTTCTCCCCCTCTGTTTGCAGACCCCTGTTTCTCCCCCTCTGTTTTCAGACTGCTGTTTCTGCCCCTCTGTTTCCAGACTCCTGTTTCTCCCCCTCTGTTTGCAGACCCCTGTTTCTCCCCCTCTGTTTCCAGACTCCTGTTTCTCCCCCTCTGTTTCCAGACTGCTGTTTCTCACCCTCTGTTTCCAATCTCCTGTTTCTCTCCGTCTGTTTCCAGACTCCTGTTTCTCCCCCTCTGTTTCCAGCCTCCTGTTTCTCCCCCTCTGTTTCCAGACTCCTGTTCCTGCCCCTCTGTTTCCAGACTCCTGTTTCTCACCATCTGTTTCCAGCCTCCTGTTTCTCCCCCTCTGTTTCCACACTCCTGTTTCTCCCCCTAAGTTTCCAGACCCTTGTTTCTCCCCCTCTGTTTCCAGACTCCTGTTTCTGCCGCTCTGTTTCCAGACTCCTGTTTCTGTCACTCTGTTTCCCAGACTCCTGTTTCTCACCGTCTGTTTCCAGACTCCTGTTTCTGCCCCTCTGTTTCGAGCCTCCTGATTCTGCCCCTCTGTTTCCAGCCTCCTCTTTCTCACCCTCTGTTTCCCGACTCCTGTTTCTCCCCCTCTGTTTCCTGGCTCCTGTTTCTGCCCCTCTGTTTCCAGCCTCCTGTATCTCCCCCTCTGTTTCCAGACTCCTGTTTCTCCCCCTCTGTTTCCAGACTCCTGTTTCTGCCCATCTGTTTCCAGACTCCTGTTTCTGCCCACTGTTTTCAGCCTCCTGTTTCTGCCCCTCTGTTTCCAGCCTCCTGTTTCTCCCCCTCTGTTTCCAGACTCCTGTTTCTCCTCCTCTGTTTTCAGACTCCTGTTTCTGCCACTCTGTTTCCAGACTCCTGTTTCCCCGCCTCTGTTTCCAGACTCCTCTTTCTCACCCTCTGTTTCCAGGCTCCTGTTTCTGCCCCACTGTTTCCAGACTCCTCTTTCTGCCCCTCTGTTCCAGCCTCCTGTTTCTCCCCTCTGTTTCCAGCCTCCTGATTCTCCCCCTCTGTTTCCAGACTCCTGTTTCTGCCCCTCTGTTTCCAGACTCCAGTTTCTGCCCCTCTGTTTCCAGCCTCCTGTTTCTGCCCCTCTGTTTCCAGCCTCCAGTTTCTCCCCCTCTGTTTCCAGACTCCTGTTTCTCCCCCTCTGTTTCCAGACTCCTGTTTCTGCCACTCTGTTTCCAGACTCCTGTTTCTGCCCCTATGTTTCCAGACTCCTGTTTCTGCCCCTCTGTTTCCAGCCTCCTGTTTCTGCCCCTCTGTTTCCAGTCTCCTGTTTCTCACCCTCTGTTTCCAGACTCCTGTTTCTCCCCCTCTGTTTCCAGACTCCGGTTTCTCCCCCTCTGTTTCCAGACTCCTGTTTCTGCCCCTCTGTTTCCAGACTCCTGTTTCTCCCCCTCTGTTTCCAGACTCCTGTATCTCCCCCTCTGTTTCCAGACTCCTGTTTCTCCCCCACTGTTTCCAGACTCCTGTTTCTCCCCCTCTGTTTCCAGTCTCCTGTTTCTCCACCTCTGTTTCCAGACTCCTGTTTCTCACCCTCTGTTTCCAGGCTCCTGTTTCTCCCCCTCTGTTTCGAGCCTCCTGTTTCTGCCCCTCTGTTTCCAGCCTCCTGTTTCTCCCCCTCTGTTTCCAAACTCCTGTTTCTGCCCCTCTGTTTCCAGACCCCTGTTTCTCCCCCTCTGTTTCCAGGCTCCTGTTTCTTCCCCTCTGTTTCCAGACTTCTGTTTCTCACCCTGTGTTTCCAGACCCCTGTTTCTCCCCCTCTGTTTCCAGCCTCCTGTTTCTCCCCCTCTGTATCCAGACTCCTATTTCTGCCCCTCTGTTTCCAGACTCCTGTTTCTCACCATCTGTTTCCAGACTCCTGTTTCTGCCCCTCTGTTTCCAGACTCCTGTATCTGCCCCTCTGTTTCGAGCCTCCTGATTCTGCCCCTATGTTTCCAGCCTCCTCTTTCTCACCCTCTGTTTCCTAATTCCTGTTTCTGCCCCTCTGTTTCCAGGCTCCTGTTTCTGCCCCTCTGTTTCCAGCCTCCTGTTTCTACCCCTCTGTTTCCAGACTCCTGTTTCTCCCCTCTGCTTCCAGACTCCTGTTTCTCCCCCTCTGTTTCCAGACTGCTGTTTCTGCCCCTCTGTTTCCAGACTCCTGTTTACCCCCTCTGTTTCCAGACTCCTGTTTCTCACCCTCTGTTTCCAGGCTCCTGTTTCTGCCCCACTGTTTCCAGACTCCTCTTTCTGCCCCTCTGTTTCCAGCCTCCTGTTTCTCCCCCTCTGTTTGCAGACTCCTGTTTCTCCCCCTCTGTTTCCAGACTCCTGTTTCTGCCACTCTGTTTCCAGACTGCTGTTTCTGCCCCTCTGTTTCCAGACTCCTGTTTCTGCCCCTCTGTTTCCAGCCTCCTGTTTCTGCCCCTCTGTTTCCAGCCTCCTGTTTCTCCCCCTCTGTTTCCAGGCTCCTGTTTCTCCTCCTCTGTTTACAGGCTCCTGTTTCTCCTCCTCTGTTTTCAGACTCCTGATTCTGCCCCTCTGTTTCCAGACTCCTGTTTATCCCCCTCTGTTTCCAGACTCCTGCTTCTCCCCCTCTGTTTCCAGCCTCCTGATTCTGCCCCTCTGTTTCGAGACTCCTGTTTCTGCCCCTCTGTTTCCAGCCTCGTGTTTCTCCCCCTCTGTTTCCAGACTCCTGTTTCTCCCACTCTGTTTCCAGACTCCTGTTTCTGCCCCTCTGTTTCCAGACTCCGGTTTCTGCCCCTCTGTTTCCAGACTCCTGTTTCTCACCCTCTGCAACCAGCCGCCTGTTTCTCGCCCTCTGTTTCGAGACTCCTGTTTCTGCCCCTCTGTTTCCAGACTCCTGTTTCTGCCCCTCTGTTTCCAGACTCCTGTTTCTGCCCCTCTGTTTCCAGCCTCCTGTTTCTGCCCCTCTGTTTCCAGACTCCTGTTTCTCCCGCTCTGTTTCCAGACTCCTGTTTCTCCCACTCTGTTTCCAGACTCCTGTTTCTGCCCCTCTGTTTCCAGACTCCTGTTTCTGCCCCTCTGTTTCCAGACTCCGGTTTCTGCCCCTCTGTTTCCAGACTCCTGTTTCTCACCCTCTGTTTCCAGCCGCCTGTTTCTCGCCCTCTGTTTCGAGACTCCTGTTTCTGCCCCTCTGTTTCCAGACTCCTGTTTCTGCCCCTCTGTTTCCAGACTCCTGTTTCTGCCCCTCTGTTTCCAGACTCCTGTTTCTCCCCCTCTGTTTCGAGACTCCTGTTTCTGCCCCTCTGTTTCCAGACTCCTGTTTCTGCCCCTCTGTTTCCAGCCTCCTGTTTCTGCCCCTCTATTTCCAGCCTCCTGTTTCTCCCCCTCTGTTTGCAGACCCCTGTTTCTCCCCCTCTGTTTTCAGACTGCTGTTTCTGCCCCTCTGTTTCCAGACTCCTGTTTCTCCCCCTCTGTTTGCAGATTCCTGTTTCTCCCCCTCTGTTTCCAGACTCCTGTTTCTCCCCCTCTGATTCCAGACTGCTGTTTCTCACCCTCTGTTTCCAATCTCCTGTTTCTCTCCCTCTGTTTCCAGACTCCTGTTTCTCCCCCTTTGTTTCCAGCCTCCTGTTTCTCCCCCTCTGTTTCCAGACTCCTGTTCCTGCCCCTCTGTTTCCAGACTCCTGTTTCTCACCATCTGTTCCCGACTCCTGTTTCTCCCCCTCTGTTTCCAGACTCCAGTTTCTGCCCCTCTGTTTCCAGCCTCCTGTTTCTCCCCCTCTGTTTCCACACTCCTGTTTCTCCCCCTCAGTTTCCAGACCCTTGTTTCTCCCCCTCTGTTTCCAGAC
>NW_027650356.1:0-7500 GCF_965287045.1 Carcharhinus amblyrhynchos
GACAGAGTGTATGAGAGTATATGAGGGAGAGAGTAAAGGCCAACCCTGACCCCTGACCCCGAGTACAGGCCTCAAACCTTGAACCCTGACCCCAAGGAGAGGCCCTGAACCCTGACCCTGAGGACAGGCCCTGAACCCTGTCTTCGATGACAGGCCCTGAACCCTGACTCTGAACACTGACCCTGAGAACAAGCCTGAACCCTAACCCAAAGGACAGGCCCCGAACCCTGACCCCGAGATAGAGAAACGCAGAAACTCAGAGACACAAAGACACAGACACTCAGAGACAGAGAGTCAGAGATACCGAGACACCAATACAAAGAGACACAGAGACAGAGACTCTGAGACACAGAGACATAGAGAACTCAGACACTCAGAGTCACCGAGGCTCTGAGTCACAGAGGCACAGATATTCAGAGACTCAGAGACACAGTGACACAGTGACACAGAGACGCTGAGACTCAGAGATTCAGAGACTCAGAGACACGGAGACTCAGAGACTCAGACACTCAGAGACACCGAGACTCAAAGACTCCGACACTCAGAGACACAGAGACACAGAGACTCAGAGACATCGAGACTCAGAGAAACCAAGACACCAAGACTCAGAGACTCAGAGACACCGAGAGTCAGAGACTCAGAGACACCGAGACTCAAAGACTCAGACACTCAGAGACCCAGATACACTGAGACCCAGAGACACTGAGACTTAGAGACACAGAGACTCAGAGACACAGAGACACAGAGACTCAGAGACACAGTGACACAGAGACAGACACAGAAATTCAGAGACACAGAGACCCTGAGACTCAGAGACACAGAGACTCAGAGCCACAGAGACACAAAGATTCAGAGACACAGAGAACATAAGAACATAAGAAATAGGAGCAGGAGTAGGCCATCTAGCCCCTCGAGCCTGCCCCGCCATTCAATAAGATCACGGCTGATCTGAAGTGGATCAGTTCCACTTTCCCGCTTTCTCCCCTTAATCCCCTTGCCTACCAAAAACCTATCTACCCGTGACTTAAATATATTGAGCGAGGCACCCTCCACCACTTCAACGGGCAGAGAATTCCAGAGATTCACCACCCTTTGAGTGAAGAAGTTCCTCCTCAACTCCGATCTAAACCGCCCCCCCTTTATCTTGAGGCTGTGCCCCCTAGTCCTACTGTCCTTTCTGAGCGGGAAGAATCTCTCCACCTCTATCCTATCCATCCCATTCATCATCTTATACATCTCTATAAGATCCCCACTCATCCTTCTAAACTCCAGCGAGTACAGACCCAGTCTATTCAGTCTCTCTTCATTGTCCAACCCTCTCATAGAACATAGAACATTACAGCGCAGAACAGGCCCTTCGGCCCACGATTTTGCGCCGACCAGTTAAAAAACAATGACCCACTAACCCAAACCAATCCCTTTTCGTCCATAAACCTATCCACGGACCTCTTAAACGCCCCCAAACTAGGTGCATTTACAACCGCAGCAGGCAGGGCATTCCAATCCCTCACCACCCGCTGGATAAAGAACCTACCCCTGACATCCGTCCTATAACTACCCCCCCTTAATTTAAAGCCATGCCCCCTCGTGCTAGCTGTCTCCATCCGAGGAAAAAGGCTATCGCTGTCCACCCTATCTAAACCCCTAATCATCTTATATGTTTCAATAAGATCCCCTCTTAGCCGCCTTCTTTCCAGTGAAAACAACCCCAAATCCCTCAGCCTCTCCTCATAGGACCTCCCCTCCATACCAGGCAACATCCTGGTAAACCTCCTCTGCACCCTCTCCAAAGCCTCCACATCCTTCCTATAATGTGGGGACCAGAACTGCACACAATACTCCAAGTGCGGCCGCACCAGAGTTGTGTACAGTTGCAACATAACGCTGCGACTCCTAAATTCAATCCCCCTACCAATAAACGCCAAGACACCGTATGCCTTCCTAACAACCCTATCTACTTGATTCCCAACTTTCAGGGATCTATGTACACATACACCTAGACCCTCTGTTCATCCACACTATTCAGAGTCCTACCGTTAGCCCTATACTCAACACATCTGTTATTCCTGCCAAAGTGAATTACCTCACACTTCTCCACATTAAACTCCGGTATCAGCCTAGTAAACCTCCTCTGCACTCCCTCCAAGGCCAATATATCCTTCCGCAAGTGTGGTGACCAAAACTGCACACAGTACTCCAGCTGCGGCCTCACCAATGCCCTATACAGCCGCAGCAAGACCTCCCTACTTTTATATTCAATCCCCCTCGCTATGAAGGCCAGCATCCCATTCGCCTTCCTGACCACCTGCTGCACCTGCAGGCTGGGTTTTTGCGACTCATGCACAAGGAACCCGAGGTCCCTCTGCACCGCCACCTGCTGCACTCTCTCTCTCTCTGTCTCTCTGTCTGTCTCTCTCTTTCTCTCTGCCTCTCACTCTGTCTCTCCTGACACACCCTGTCTCTCTCTCTCTCTGTCCCTCACTCTGTCTCACTCTGTCACTCTCCCACTCTGTCTCTCTCACTCACACTGTGTCACTATCGCTCACTCTGTCTCTCTCTCTCACTCTGTCTGTCTCTCTCTGTCACTCTCTCTCTGTCTCACTCTGTCTCTCTCTCTCCTTCACTCACTTTGTCTCTCTCCCTCTCTCTCCCTCTGTCTCTCGCCCTCTGTCTCTGTCACTCTGTCTCTCTCACTCTGTCTCTCTGTCTCTCTCTCTCTCTCTGTCACCCTCTCTCTCTCTCTCTCTCTCTCTCGCCCACTATGTGTCACTCTCACTCTGACTCTGTCTCTCTCTATGTCTCTCAAATTCTGTCTCTCTCACTCTCTGTCTCCCTCTCTCTCACTCTCTGTCTCACTACCTGTATCTCTCTCTCTCACTCTCTCTGTCTCTATCTCTCTCAGTCTCTCTGTCTCTCACTTTGTCTGTCTGTCTATCTCTCTCCCACATTCTGTCTCTCTCTCGCTCATCTCTCTCAGTCTGTCTCTCTCTCTCTCTGTCTCTCTCTCTCTGCCTCTCGCTCTCTGTCTCTCTCTCACTCTCTGAGTCTCTCGCTATTTGTCTCTGTCTCTCTCTCCATCTGTCTCCCTCTCTCTGTCTCCCTCTCTATCACTCTCCCTCTCTTTCACTCTCTCGCTCTCTGTCTCTCTCTCACTCTCTGAGTCTCTCGCTATTTGTCTCTGTCTCTCTCTCCATCTGTCTCCCTCTCTCTGTCTCCCTCTCTATCACTCTCCCTCTCTTTCACTCTCTCTCTCTCTGTCTCTCTCCCTCACTCTCTCTCTACCTCTGTCTCTCTCTCTCACTCTCTCTATCTCTCTCTCTCTGTCTGCCTGTCTGTCTCTCTCTCTCTCACTCTCTCTCTGTCACTCCCTCTCCTTGTCTCTGCCACTCTCTCCCTCTGTCTCTCTCTGTCTTTCTCCCTGTCACTCTCTCTCTCTCTCTCCCCCTGTCTCTCTCTCTCTGTCTCTCTCTCTCTCTCACACTCACTGTGTCTCTCGCTCTGTCTGACTCTCATTCTCTGTCTCTCTCTCTCTCTCCCTTACTCTCTCTGTCTCTCGCTCTCTCTCAGTCTCTCTCTCTCTCTCTCACTCTCTATGTCTCTCACTTTCTCTCAGTCTTTCTCTCCCTCGCTCTGTCTCTCTCTCTCTATCTCTCTCTCTGTCTCTCTATCTGTCTCTCTCTCGGTCACACTCTCTCTGTCCTTGTCTCTGTCTCTCTCTCCCTCTGTCTCTCTCTGCCTTTCTCCCTGTCTCTCTCTGTCCCTCTGTCTCTGTGTCTGTCTCTCACTCTCTCACTCTCTGTGTTTCTCACTCTGTCTCTCTGTCACTCTCTCTCACTCCTTGTCTCTGTCGCTCGCTCTCACAGTCTCTCTCTCTCTCTGTCTCTCTCCCTCTCTGTCTCTCTCCCCCTCACTCACTTTGTCTCTCTCTCTCTATCTGTCTCTCTCTCCCTCTCTCTCCCTCTCACTCTGCCTCTCTCTGTCACTCTCTCTCTCTCTGTCTCTCTCTCTCTCTGTCTCTCTCTCTCACTTTCACTCTCTGTGTCTCTCGCTCTGTCTATCTCTGTCTCTCTGTCACTCCTTGTCTCTCTCTCTCTCTTCCTCTGTGTGTCTCTCTCCTCTCACTCACTCTCTCCCTGTCTCTCTCACTCTCTGACTCTCTCTCTCACTCTGTCTCTCCCTCTCTCTCTCACTCACACTCTCTCTGTCTCTCTCTCTCTCTGTCTGCCTGTCTTTCTGTCTCTCTCTCTCTCTGTCTCTGTCTCTCTCTGGATCTCTCCCTGTCTCTATCTGTCTGTCTGTCTCTCCCTGTCTCTCTCTGTCTCTCTCTCTGTGTCTCTCTCACTCTCTCCCTTTGACTCTCACTCTGCCTCTCTCTCTCTCTCTCACTCTCTGTCTCCCTCTCTATCACTCTCTCTCCCTCTCTCTCACTCTCTCTCTCTGTCTCTCTCTCTCTCTGTCTCTCCTTCACTCTCTCTCTCTACCTCTCTCTGTTTCTCTCTCACACTCTCTCTGTCTCTCTCTCTCAATCTCTGACTCTCTCTCTCTCGCTCTCTCTGTCACTCTCCCTGTCACTCTCCCTGTCACTCTCTCTGTCTCTCTCTCTGTCTCTCTCTCTCTCTCTCACTCTGTCTCTCGCTCTCTGTCTCTGTCTCCTCTCTCGGTCTTTCTCTCGTTCTGTCTGTCTGTCTCTCTGTCTTTGTCTCTCCCTCTCCCTCCCTCTGTTTCTCTCTCTCTGTCTCTCTCTCTGTCTCTCTCTATCTGTGTCTCTCTTTCTCTCTCCCTCGGTCTCTCTCTCTCTCTCTCGCTGTCTCCCTGTCACTCTCTCTCACTCTGTCTCTCTCTCTCTCTCTCATTGTCTCTCTCTCTCATTGTCTCTCTCTCTCACCCTGTCTCTCTCTCTCTGTCTCTCTCCCTCTGCCTCTCCCTCTGCCTCCATCTCTCTCTCTCTTTCCCACCCTTTCTCTCTCTCACTCTCTCTGTAACACTGTCTCTCTCTCTCTCTCTCTGTCTCTCTCCCTCTGCCTCTCTGTCTGACTCTCTCTTTCTCTCTCTCACTCCCTGTGCCTCTCTGTCTGTCTGTCTCTTTTTCTCTCCATCTGTTTCCCTCTCTCTCTGACTCTCTGTCTCTCTCTGTTTCTCTCTCTCTCTGTCTCTCTCTGACTTCCTTTCTCTCTCTCTCTCTCTCAGTGTTTCTGTCTCTGTCTCTCTCTCCCTCACTCAATCTCTCTCTCTCTCTCACTCTGTCTCTCTCTCTCTCTCTCTCTCTTTGTCTCACTCTCTCTGTCTCTCTGTCTCTGTCTCCTCTCTCGCTCTCCCTGTCTCTCTCTCCCTCTGTCTGTCTGTCTCTCTGTCTCTGTCTCTCCCTCTGTTTCTCTCTTTCTGTCTCTCCTTTGCCTCTCTCTCTCTCTGTCTCTCTCACTCTGTTTCTGTCTGTGTCTCTGTCATTCTCTCTCTCTCTCCTTGTCTCTGTCTCTCTCCCTGTCTCTCTCTGTCTCTCTCTCTCTCACTCTCTCTCTCACTCTGTCTGTGTCGCTGTCACTCTCTCACTCCTTGTCTCTGTCTCTGCTCCCTCTGTCTCTCTCTCTCTCACTCTCTGTGTCTCTCACTCTGTCTCTGTCTCTCTGTCACTCTCTCTCACTCCTTGCCTCTGTCTCTGTCTCTCTCTCTGTCTCTCTCTCTGTCCGTTTCTCTCTCTGTCTCTCTCTCCCTCACTCTCTCTCTCTCTCTCTCACTCTCTCTGTCTCTGTCTCTCTCTTTCTCTGTCTCTCTCTCTCTCTTTCACTCTGTATCCCTCTCATTCTGTCTCTCGCTCTGACTCTCACTCTGTCTCTGCCTCTCTCTCTGTGTCTCTCTCTCACTCAGTCTCTCTCTCTCTCTCCCTCTGTCTCTCTCTCTCTGTCTCTCTGTCTGTCTCTCTCTTTCTCTCCCCCTCTGTCTCTCGCTCTGTCTCTCACTCACTCTCTCACTCTCTGTCCCTCACTCTCTCTCTCTCTCACTCTGTCTCTCCCTCTCTCTCTCTGTCTCTCTCTCTCTCACACTCTGTCTCTCTCTCTGTCTCCTCTGTCACTCTCTCTGTCTTTCTCTCCCTCTGTTTCTCTCTCTTGGTCTCTCTCTCTCTCTCTGTCTCTCCTCTGCTTCTCTCTCTCTCTCTTTCTGTCTCTCTGTCTGTCTGTCTGTCTCTCTCTCTCTCTATCTCTCTCCTCTCTGTCTCTCTCTCTCACTCACTGCCTCTGCCTCTCTCTCTCTCTTTCACACTCTCTGTCTCTCTCTCTCTCTCTGTCTCTCTCTCTGTCTCTCTCTGTCACTCCCTGTCACTCTCTCTCTCACTCTGTCTCACTCTCTTTCTCCCTGTCTCTCTCTCTCTGTCTCTCACTCTCTCTCACTCCGTCTGTCTCTCTGTTACTCTCTCTCTCTCCTTGTCTCTGTCTGTCTCTGTCTCTCTCCCTGTCTCTCTCTATCTCTGTCTTTCTGTCTCTCTCTCTCACTCTCTGTGTCTCTCGCTCTCTGTCTCTGTCTCTCTGTCACTCTCTCTCAGTCCTTGTCTCTGTCTCTCTACCTCTGTCTCTCTCTCTCTCACTCTGTCTCACTCTATCTTTCCCTATGTCTCTCTCTCTGTCTCTTTCTCTCTCTCTGTCTCTCTTACTCTCTGTCTCCCTCTCTCTCACTCTCTCTCCCTCTCTCTCTCCCTCTCTCTCACTCTCTCTCTATCTGTCTCTCACTCTCAGTCTCTCTCTCACTCTCTCTGTCTCTCTCTCTCTCTGTCTGTCTCCTTCACACTCTCTGTGTCACTCTCTCGCTTCGCTCTCCCTGTTTCTCTCTCTCTCAATCTCTCTGACTCTCTCTTACTCCCTATCTCTCTCTCTCTCTCCCTCGCTCTTTCTGTCTCTCACTCTCTCTGAATGTCACTCTCTCTCTTTGTGTGTCTCTCTCTCTCACACTCTCTCTGTCTCTCTCTCACTCTCTGTCACTCTCTCTCCCCTTCTCTCTCTTGATCTCTCACTCTCTCTGAATGTCACTCTCTCTCTTTGTGTGTCTCTCTCTCTCACACTCTCTCTGTCTCTCTCTCACTCTCTCTCCCCTTCTCTCTCTTGATCTCTCACTCTCTCTGCATCTCTCTCTGACACTGTCTCTCTCTCTCTCTGTCCCTCTCACCTTCTCTGTCTCTCATTCTCTCTCAGTCTCTCTCTCTCTCTGTCTCTCTCCCTGTCTGACTCTCTGTCACTCTCTCTCTCCTTGTTTCTGTCTCTCTCTCTGTGTCTCTCTCTGTCTCTCTCCCGGTCTCGCTCTCCTTCTGTCTCTCTCTCTCCCACTCTCTGAGACTCTTGCTCTCTGTCTCTGTCTCTCTGTCACTCTCTCTCACTCCTTGTCTCTGTCTCTCTCTCTCCCCGTGTGTCTCTCTCTGTCTGTCTCTCTCTCCCTCTGTCACTTTTCTCTCTCTCTGTCTCTCTCACTCTGACTGTCTCTCTCTGTTCCTCTCTCTCTTTCTGTCTCTCTCTGTCT
>NW_027650356.1:12500-17500 GCF_965287045.1 Carcharhinus amblyrhynchos
TGTCTCTCTCTCTCTCTGTCTCTCACTCTCTCTCTGTCTCACTCTCTCTGCCTCTGTCACTGTCTCTGTCTCCCTCTCTCTCTGTCTCACACTCTCACTCTCTCTGCCTCTCTGTCTATCTCTCTCTTTCTCCCTTCCTCTGTCTCCCTCTCACTGACACTCTGTTTCTCTATCTCTCCCTCTCTCTGATACTCTGTTTCTCTGTTTCTCTCTCTCTCTGTCTCTCTCTCTGCCTCTCTCACTGTCTCTGTCTCTCTCTCTCTGTCTCACTCTCTCACTCTCTCTGCCTCTCTCTCTGTCTCTCTCTCTCGCTGTTTCTCTCTCTCTGTCTCTCTCCTTCTCTGCCTCTCTCTCTCTCCCTCTGTTCTCTCTCTCGCTGTCTCTCTCTCTCTCTCTGTCTCTTCCTCGGTTACTCTCTCACTCTCAGTGTCTCTGTCTCTCTCTCTCACTCTGTATCTCTCTCACTCTCTGTCTCTCTCTCTCTCTCACTCAGTCTCTCTCTCTCTCACTGTGTGTCTCTCTCACTCTGTCTCTCACTCTGTCTCTCTCCCTGTCTCTCTCTCTCTTACTTACTCTCTCTCACTCACTCTCTCTCTCTCACTCTCTCTCACTCTCTCTCTCTCTCACTGTCTCCCTCTGACTCTCTCTCTCTGCTTCTCTCTCCCTATGTCTCTCTCTGTCACTCTCTCTGTCTCTCTCACTCTGTCTCTCTCCCTCTGTCTCTCTCCCTCTCTCTCTCTCTCCCTGTCTCTCTTTCTCCCTCCCTCTGCCTCTTTCTCTGTCTCTCTCTCTGTCTCTCTCTCGCTCATTCTCTCTCCCTCTCTCTCACTCTACCTCTCACTCTGTCTCTCACTCTGTCTTTCACCCTCTCTCTCTCTTTCTCTCTCCCTCTCTCTCTCTCTCACTCTCTCTCTCTGTCTCTCTCTCTCTGTCTCTGTGCCACTCTCTCTCTCTGTCTCTCTCTGTCTTTCTCTCAGTCTCTCTCTCTGTCTCTCTCTCTCTTTATGTCTCTCTCTCTCTCTGTCTGTCTCTCTCTCCTCTCACTCTGTGTCTCTCTCCCTCTCTGCCTCTCTCTCTGTCTCTCTGTCACTCTCTGTGTCTCTTTCTATCTCTGTCGCTCACACACCGTTTCTCTCTGTCTCTTTCTCTCTCTTACTCTTTCTCTCTGTCTCTCTCTCTCTCAGTCAGACTCTCTCTCTCAGTCTGACTCTCTCTCTCTGTGTCTCTCAGTCTGTCTCTCTCTCTGTCTCTCTCTCTTTCTCTCCCTCTGTATCTCTCTCTGTCTCTCTCCCTCTCTGTCTCTGTCTCCCTGTCACTCTCTCTCTCTCCTTTCTATCTCTCTGTCTCTCACCCTCTCGGTGTCTCTCCCTCTCTGTCTCTCTCTCTCACTGGCTCTCTGTCTCTCTCTCTCCCTCTCTCGCTGCCTCTCTCTCTCTGTCTATTACTCTCTCTCTCTCTGTCACTCTCTCTGTCTCTCTCACGCTGTCTCTCTCCATCTCTCTCTCTCCCTCTGTTTCTCTCACTCTGTCTCTCTCTCTCTCTCCCTGTCTCTCTTTCTCTCTCCCTCTGCCTCTTTCTCTCTCTCTCTGTCTCTCTCTTTCTCTCACTCTGTCTCTCTATCTCTCACACAATGTCTCTCTCTCTCTCTCACTCTGTCTCTCACTCTGTCTCTCACTCTGTCTCTCACCTTCTCACTCTCTCTCTCTGTCTCTGTCTCTGTGTCACTCTTTCTCTCTCTCTCTGTTTCTCTCTCAGTCTCTCTCTCTCTGCCTCTGTCTCTCTGTCTCTCTCTCTCTCTTTGTCTCTCTCTCTCTGTCTGTCTGTCTCTCCTCTCACTCTCTGCCTCTCTCTCTCTGTCTCTCTCTCTCCTCTCTCTCTCTCTGTCTCTCTGCCTCTCTGTCTCTCTCTCTGTCTTTCTCTCTCTTTGTCTTTCTCTCTCTATGTGTCACTGTCTATCTCTCTCTCTCTCTCTCTCTCACTCTCTCTCCTCTCACTCTCTGTCTCTCTCTCTCTCTTTATGTCTCTCTCTCTGTCTCTCTCTCCCTGTCTTTCTCTCTCTAAGTGTGGCTGTCTCTCTCTGTCTCTCTCTCTCTGTCTCTCTCTCTCTTTCTCCCTCTGTCTCTCTCTATGTCTCTCTGTATGTCTGTCTCTCTATCACTCTCTCTCTCTCCCATCTCTCTCTCTCTGTCTCTCTGTCACTGTCTCTCTCACTCTCCGTGTCTCTCTCTCTCTCTCTGTCTTTCTCTCTCTCTTTCTTTCTCTCTCCCTCACTCTCTCTCCTTGTCTCTCTGTGTCTATCACTCTCCCTCTCTCTGTCTCTCTCTCTCTCTCTGCCTTGGTACCTGTCTCTGTCCCTCTGTCTCTCTGTCTCTCTCCCTCTCTCTCACTCTCCCACTGTTTCTCTCTCTCCCTGTCTCTCTTTCTCTCTCCCTCTGCCTCTTTTTCTCACCTTCTCTTTCTCTCTCTCTTTCTCACACACATGTCCCTCACTCTGTCTCTCTCTCTCTCTCTCTCTCTCACTCCCTCTCTATGTCTTTCACTTTCTCTCTCTCACCCTCTCTGTCTCTCTCTCTCTCACTCTGTCTCTCACCTTCTCACTCTCTCTCTCTGTCTCTATCTCTGTGTCATTCATTCTCTCTCTCTCTGTTTCTCTCTCAGTCTCTCTCTCTCTGCCTCTGTCTCTCTGTCTCTCTCTCTCTTTGTCTCTCTCTCTCTCTCTGTCTGTCTGTCTCTCCTCTCACTCTCTGCCTCTCTCTCTCTGTCTCTCTCTCTCTCTCCTCTCTCTCTCTCTCTGTCTCTCTGCCTCTCTGTCTCTCTCTCTGTCTTTCTCTCTCTTTGTCTTTCTCTATGTGTCACTGTCTATCTCTCTCTCTCTCTCTCTCACTCTCTCTCCTCTCACTCTCTGTCTCTCTCTCTCTCTCTCTTTATGTCTCTCTCTCTCTCCCTGTCTTTCTCTCTCTAAGTGTGGCTGTCTCTCTCTCTCTCTCTCTCTGTCTCTCTCTCTCTCTTTCTCCCTCTGTCTCTCTCTGTGTCTCTCTGTATGTCTGTCTCTCTATCACTCTCTCTCTCCCATCTCTCTCTCTGTCTCTCTGTCACTGTCTCTCTCACTCTCCGTGTCTCTCTCTCTCTCTCTGTTTTTCTCTCTCTCTTTCTCTCTCTCTCCCTCACTCTCTCTCCTTGTCTCTCTGTGTCTATCACTCTCCCTCTCTCTGTCTCTCTCTCTCTCTCTCTGCCTTGGTACCTGTCTCTGTCCCTCTGTCTCTCTGTCTCTCTCTCTCTTTCTGTCTCTCTCTCTCCCTCTGCCTCTCTCTCTCTCTCAGTCTCTCTGTCTGTCTCTCTCTCTGTCTGCCTCTCTCTCTTTCTCTCTCACTCTCTCTGTCTCTCTCTCATGCTCTGTCTCTCTCCCTCTGTCTCTCTGACCCTCTCCCTCTCTCTCACTCTCCCACTGTTTCTCTCTCTCCCTGTCTCTCTTTCTCTCTCCCTCTGCCTCTTTTTCTCATCTTCTCTTTCTCTCTCTCTCTCTCACACACATGTCCCTCACTCTGTCTCTGTCTCTCTCTCTCTCTCTCTCTCACTCCCTCTCTATGTCTTTCACTTTCCCTCTCTCACCCTCTCTCTCTGTCTCTCCCTGTCTGCCTCTCTCTCTCTCACTCTCTGTGTCTGTAGCTCTGTCTGTCTCTGTGTCACTCTCTCTCTCTCTGTCTCTCTCTCTCTCTGTCTCTCTCTCGCTCTCTGTCTGTCTCTGTGTCTCTCTGTGTCTCTCTCTGTCTCTCTCTCTCTGTGTGTCTCTCTCTCTCCCCCTCTGTCTCTCCCTCTCTCCCAATCTGTGTGTGTCTCTCTCTCTGTCTTTCTCTCTCTCTGTTTCTCTCTCTGTCTCTCTCTCTCCCTCTCTCTCTCTCTCTCTGTCTCTCTCCCTCTCTCTCTCTCTCCCTCTGTCTCTCTCTCTCTCTATCTCTCTGTCTCTCCCTGTGTCTCTCTCTCTGTCTTTCTCTCTCACTGTCTTCCTCTCTCTGTTTCTCTATCTGTCTCTCTCTCTCTCTGACTCTCTCTCCCTCTCTGTCTCCCGGTATCTCTGTTTATCTCTCTGTCTGTCTCTCTCCCTGTTTCTATCTCTCTCTCTTGCTCCCTCTGTCTCTCTCTGAGTCTCTCTGCCTCTGTCCCTCTGTCTATCTCTCTCTTTCTCTCTCTTCTCTCTCTCCCATTCCTCGCTCTCTTTGTCTCTCTGTCACTCTTTCTCTCTCTCTCTCTGTCTTTATCTCTCTCTCTCTCTGTCTGTCTCTCTCTCTCTCTTGCTCCCTCTGTCTCTCTCTGTGTCTCTCTGCCTCTATCTATCTGTCTCTTTCTCTCTCTCTCTCCCATTCCTCGCTCTCTTTGTCTCTCTGTCACTCTTTCTCTCTCTCTCTCTGTCTTTCTCTTTCTCTCTGCCCCTCTCTCCCTCTCTCTCTCTGTCGCTATCTCTCTCTGTTTCTCTTTGCCTCTCTCCCTCTTGTCTTGCTCTCTCTCTCACTCTGTCTCTCTCTCTCTCTGTCTCTCTCTCCCTCTCTCCCTCTGTCTCTTTCTCTCACTCTCTATCTCTCCCTCACACACTCTGTCTCTCTCTCTCTCTGTCTCTCACTCTGTCTCTGTTTCTCTCTCTGTCTCTCTCACTCTGTCTCTCTCTCTCTCTCCTTCACTCTGTCTCTCATTGTGTCTCTGTCTCTCTCTCTCTCTCGGTCCCTGTCTCTCTCACTCTCTGTCTCTCTCTCTCTGTCACTCTCTCTCTCTCTCTGTCTCTCTGTCTCGCTCTCTCTCACACATTCTCTCTCTTCTGACTCTCACACAATGTCTCTCCCTCTGTTTCTCTCTCACACTCTCTGTCTCTGTCTCTCTCTCTCTCTCACTCTCTCTCTCTCTCTCTGTCTCGCTCTCTCTCTGACTCTCACTCTATGTCTCTCTCTCCCCCTCTGTCTCTCTCTCTCACTCTCTCTGTCTCTCTCTGTCACTCTCTCTCTTTGTCCCAC